>NW_027601434.1:0-169816 GCF_053455715.1 Rhinoraja longicauda
AGGTGTATTAGTTGCTTCTTAATTATTCCTGCCTATTCCCTTCATCCAGTTCCTACTCTTACTTTGTATCCACGCCTTTCTCCCAAGGGCATTCCATGGTTTGGCATGGTGGTTAAAATATTTTGAGTATTTGTATGACTTCAGAATGAAAGCTTCCAGGTGCAGAGTATTGACAATTGAGATATCTTAATGCTTGTTACATTCTTTTCACGTTCAGCGAGTGAGCGCCTTATTTTGTTGTTGATAAACAGGTTAGGGTTCACACACATGTAATCTATCCTTCACTGAACCTCCAATCTAGGCAGTTCTGAATACGTAGTGTGCTTTCTACTCTCCGTTCAAGGAGAAAGATCAGAATCTACTTCACCTTGAATTGAGAGCTTCTGCCACATTGAAAATACAGCTGTGTGCTGCAAGCTGTGAAATCTGCACAGATTAAACACAGCTGGAGGCTTGTGCCCACTGCGACTTCACCTCTGCAGGCAGAGCAGTTCAGGCACATCTCAATGGCTAGAGCTCTCCTGTAGCAGATGTCACATTTAAGTGAGTACCGCTTTGAAAATCTTAGCGTCTGAATACATCAGACATGTAAACATTGGAACATTGCTCCTGGGAGCTTCTTGATCAGACCCCTTCTCTCTCCACCTTCAGTTCTTCTGGCAAGAAGACCTGCCTTGGGGTCCTTTGGTCTTGTTGGTTGTGCTGGAGTCAAATCTGGCCAACAACAAAGCTCTTTTTTTAATACACAAATATGTGAATGCTTATCCTTAATGGCTAGCGGTAAACCCCTTTGCTGAAACCATTGAGCTCTCTTACAAGTCAACTTCCAACTGGCCTATATTTAATAATGGTCCCTTAAATTGGTATTGAAATTGGTTTATTTTTGACATGTGCACCGAGACAAAGTCATAAACTTTGTTTTGCCTGCTGATGTACCTAGACATATGGTATGTTTGCCTTCATCGGGTGGGGCATTAAATATAATAGTCAGGAAGCTAAGTGGCAGCTTTATTAAACTTTGGTTAGGCCACATTTGCAGTATTATTTGGAGTTCTGGTCACCCTATTACAGGAAGGATGTGGAGGTCTTGGAGAGGGTGCAGAAGAGGTTCACCTAAAAGGTTGCATGGGTTAGAGAGTATTAGCAATAAGGAGAGGTTGGACAAACTTGGATTATTTTCTATGGAGCATCAGAGATTGAAGGGAGACCTGATAGAAGTATATAAAGTTATGAAAGACTTAGATAGGGTAGAAAGTCAGAACATTTTTTCATCGGGTGGAAATGTTAAAAAAACAGAGGGCGTAGCTTTTAGGTCAGCGGAGGAAAGTTTAAAGGAGATGTGTGGAACTAGCTCCATTAAAAGTGATGGGTGGGTGCCTAGAACATAGTCATTGTACTTAGTGGAAGCAAATACTATAGTTCTGAATCCAAACTACCAAGTCACCATGGAACCCATGCATTTGAATCTTCTGATTTAGCTAACACGAGGGACTTTATTAAATGCTTACTAAAATCTACGTAGACCACATCTACTGCCCTATCTTCATCCATCACCTTTGTCATCTCCTCAAAAACCTCAATCAACTTAAAATGGCACGATCTGCTGCAGATAAAGTAATTATGTCCCTAATTAGCCCTTGTTCAAAATCCGAGTAAATCCTACACCAATGAATCCTCTCCAATTGCTTTCCCACCACTGAGATGAGTCTCAACAGTTATAATTTCCTGGCTTAACTGAACTTCCCATTTTAAACAAAGAGCCACAGAATCTTTGTATCCTATGGCGAGAGAGGATACAAAGATCTTCATCATGGCCCCTGCAATCTCCTCTCTTGCCTCTCCCAATAACGTAATAGAGATCCTAATAAGCCATGGGGATTTATCCACCTTAATGCTTTTCATGAGACCTAACACCACCTTTTTGATATCAACCTGCTCTAGCATTTTAGTATACCTTACATTGATCTCATTATCCTCCACATCCTTTTCTTTGGTGAATGTACACGTGACAATAAAGTATCATTAAATTTTTTACAACTGGCTTTAAACCCACATGTCAGATGTGAACTTATCGAATAATAACTGCTCCCAGTTTACCCTCCCGAGTTCCTGCCTAATAATGCTGTAATTTGCCTTCCCCCACTTTAGTACTGTTCCCCAAGGTCCAAATGTATCTTTATTCATAACTATTAAAAACATTATGGAATTTTGATCTGTTTCCAAAATGCTCTTCCACTGAAACGTCATTCACCTGACCAGGCTCCTTTCCCAACACAAGATATTGTACGGTCCCTACTCAAATTGAGCTACCCACATACTGTTTCAAGAAACCCTCTTGGATGTAATAACAAATTGTGGCCTGTCTAAGCCTCTTGCAGGAAGGACATCCCAATCAATAATTGGAAAGTTAAAGTCACCCCCCACCACAAATCTGTTACGTTTCCATATTTCCATAATCTTCCAACATATCTGTTCCTCTACCTTCTACTGGCTATTGGGAGGCCTTTTGTTCAATCCCATTAGAATGATTGCACCTTTCATATTTATTTGCTCCACCTATATTGCCTCAGTGGATGAACCCTGTTTAGTAAAGCAACTCCTCCATCTCTTATGACAATTGAAACAACAAAGACCTAGGAACATTGATCTGTCAGTCCTGTACTCTGTAATGGGCACAGCAGCATTGTTCCTCTTGACCCAGAATACTCCATGCATTGAAATATACACACTTCAGCCCAACAGTTTCACCATGTTCATTAACCCCTTCTGCCTATTCTTCCTTTGAGATTTACTGGTCAAAACCTCTACCATTCCATCAGTGCTTCCGTTGCTGACTTTGCTCTAGTTCGTACCCCTGCCACTCTAGTTTAAACGCACCTGAGTAGCACTTGCGAACCTTCTGCAAGGATATTGATTCCCTTGCAGTGCAGGTGCCACTTGCTCCTATTGTACAGATTGAGCCTGCACTGGAAGAGAGCCCAATGATCGATGCACTGAAGCCCTAACTCTTGCACCTACTCCATACCCATATATTCAACTGCAGGATCTTTCCATTCCTTGCCTCTCTAGCACACAGCATAGGTAGCAAACCTGAGACGCTAATCAGGTCCTGTTTTTTTAACCGATTATCAAACTCCCTAAATTTACTTTGCAGGAGCTCATCTCCTTTCTTACATATGCCATTAGCACCTGTATGGACCACAGCCACTGGCTGCTCACCCTCCCCTTTCAGAATGTTCTGTGCTCGCTCAGACTTGTTTGAGAAGGAAATAGCTACAGGTGAATCATACACTACTTGCTTGTCTCTCCTGACGGACACCCATCTGTCTGTCAGAACCTTTGGTGTGACCACCTCCCTGATGCTAATGTCTACAGCCCCCTCTACTTCTTGTACACTCCTCAGTGAGTCTACGTGTTGCTCCAACCGATCCATGCATTCTGAGGGGAGGTCAGGTTTGACGTACTTCCTGTAGGCGTAGTCGTCAGGGACACATTACAACCTATTGAAACGTCTGCAAACTGTCTCAATAGACAATAGGTGCAGGAGTAGGCCATTCGGCTCTTTGAGCTGGCACCACCATTCAATGTGATCATGGCTGATCATTCACAATCAGTACCCCATTCCTGCCCTCTCCCCATACCCTCTGACTCTGCTATCATTAAGAGCTCTAGCTCTCTCTTGAAAGCATCCAGAGAATTGGTCTCCACTGCCGTCTGAGGCAGAGAATTCCGCAGACTTACAACTCTCTGAGTGAAAAAGGTTTTCCTCATCTCCATTCTAAATGGCCTACGCCTTATTCTTAAACTGTGGCCCCTGGTTCTGGACTCCCCCAATATTGGGAACATGTTTCCTGCTATTGCAAACATATCCCAAAGTAAGCAGGTGGAAACTGTGCAGAGTAGTTCAATTGTTGTCTCAGCAATAGCGTCCCTATTTGTATACTCATTCCCTGGTAATAATGGCCAAAATGTTACATGCCCCTTAAGTACCTACTGTACCTACATTTTAAATTCCTGGCTAATGATTCCCTTGGAGAAATTTTTGTTACATAAATTAAAATTCTCATTGTTTTCTCCTGAAAGGATTAGCTCTGATTTTAAGATTATAACCTCATGTGTTTGATTCTTCCATCAGTAAAAAGCTTTTCTCTCTCCATCCAAATCTTAAAAACATAATTCAATATTACAGGAAAAACAAACCTAGTTAATGTAATCTCTTTTAATCCAACCCAAAGGATTTGACATGATTCTAATGAATCTGCACTGCAATCTGTTCAAGGCTATTATTTCTTTTCTCAGATGCAATGCTTAATATTCTGGATGTGGTCTCACCATACACCAGTGGTATTGGGTTTCTTGATCATTGATGTGAAAATGACTTTCCAATTATATGAGCTGTTTTAGTTCCATAACATAGAAGCAATCAATTAATAGAAAGATTTATACTTCCAATAATCCTTTAGTCATCTTTTTTTATCCATTCATTGAAGAGACAGTGGTAAGTATTCTCTAAGGGCATGTGGAATGCAATTCATTAAAAGAGTCAGAACTTTCATGGATGAAGTGGCTCTTAGCTGAGGAATAATTATTGACTTTTCAAACGACTGCATCACAAGAAAAAGCATTGTCTCTGGATGGACATGGAGAGTCAAGATGAGAGAAAAAGAATGAAGACAGTGCACTATCTTATATATTGATTACTGTATCTATGATTCAATTGTCACTTGAAAGATGACGGCCTGTGAAGACTGGAGACTTTGAAAAGCAAATGGAGTCATAGAGTTGTACGCACAGCTTCAGCCCAGCATGCCCGTGCTGACCATTGTACTTACCTATACTCATTCCAAGTTTCGTTTACCTACATTTAATCCTAGTCTTGTGCACCGTGGCTGTTTAAGGACTTGTCTAGATGTTTGACTGTTATTAGAGTATCTGCTTCCACCTCCTGTGGCAACATTTTTCACATTCTGTATGAAAATATTCTGCCGCAGATCCCCTCTAAATCTCCAACCTTTCACCTTGTACATATACCTTTTTATTTCAGATGATCCTACCTTGCGAAAAGATTTTTACTACCTATCGCCGGAACATAATTTTGTATACGTCTATCAGGCAACCCTTCCGCCTCCAAAAAAAAGAAACCTAGCCTCTCCAATCTCTTCTTTTTTTATGACGTGCTCCAATCCAGTTTAGTTCAGTTTCAGTTATAGTCTGGTGATTCTCTTCTACACCCTCTCAAGCATAAGAACATCCTTCATTTGTCATGGTCCAGAATTATACACAATACTTCAGGTGTAGCCGAACCTGTGTTTTATGAAATTGTAACATACGATACAATACGATACGATAAACTTTATTCATCCCCGGAGGGAAATTGGTCTGCCGACAGTCACAACACACAAGGTACACAAAAACTTGAAATTAAAAGTGAAAACAAAAAGAAAAAGACAAGCGACTGTTGGCTGGCTGCCGTGTGCACAGCGCCTTCACCGGAACAAATTAACAAACAAACAAACACAGACTTATCCCCTGGACAGAAGATTCTAAACTAAAGTGCCCCCCACACTGGGTCGCCCTTTGTTCTCCCACCGTCACTCATGGCGGTCCCACCACACCAGGTCCCCATTATTCTTCAAGGCAGTCCCCCCACGCCGGATCATCCATTGTCTTCCCCTCCCCCCTCACGCGAAGCCCCACCGCCACCAAGGCTCCCACCGCCACCGAGGCCTATGTTGCCGCCACTGAGTTTCTCACTGCCATTGAGCCACCTACTGCCATCGCCGAATCTCCCGCTGCCACTGCCAACGCTCCCATCGCCGCTAGCGCTGAGGCTCCTTCGGCCCAGACAGGCCTTGCCATCCGGCTTCACCAGCCAGAAGGTCCAGAATCAATGTTTAACCACACTGCCAACCCAATAACATGGAAAACTACTGGCTATGCACTCCAAATGTCCCTGCTCTTATATATGCAATGGCTGATGAAGGTACGTATCGCATAAGTTTTCTTCATGACCCAGTATAACTGTGCTACCACTTTCAAGGATCTATGGACTTATTCACCAAGAGCCCTCTGTTCAACAACACTCCCTAAGTCCATACATTTGTATGCCCTACGCTTATTAGACTTTCCATAATGCATTACCTCACACTTGTTAGGATTGAATTCCATCCCCCACTGCTCTGCCCAACTTTACATCTAATGAACATCATACCATAGCCTGACAATTCTCCTTGATATTACAATACCACATATTCTCATGTTACCTGCAAATATGTAGGTCAATGAAGTAGATTATGCAAAATTTGCAAAATTGAACAACAGTGCTTAAAATGTCAAATTTCAATTGTCAGGCCAGTGAAGTTGAACCCTGTTCCAATAGAAATACAGGGAGGACTGCCCGATGATCCATATTCTGTTTTCCAGAACTTCATAGCTTTCAAAGCAACCAAATCTGACAAGATTTTTTTGTGTCTACCAAATCTGACAAGAAGTGGCTTTTCAGCCTTGGGCACAGGTTTTCTCTCTCTGCCTAAATGTTTGGAAATATTGTTGGACAAACTGGGAGCAGAGAGAAAAAACCTCTCGAAAGAATGAATGCCTGAAGCGACAGGTGGTAGTTTATTTGAAGTTTAAGAGAAACTCTCAAACCTGTCTTTTCATTTCCAGCCTAGACCTCTCCACTGTTCTCCTCCTCATTACCCCTGTACAGATTTTAACTTGTTAGGGCTGCTCCACAATGTTCCACTCACCCATCAGTTCTTTTCCAACTGACCCACCATGATTTATTCACAAAATGCTGGAGTAACTCAGCAGGTCAGGCAGCATCTCGGGAGAGAAGGAATGGGTGACGTCACCCATTCCTTCTCTCCCGAGATGCTGCCTGACCTGCGGAGTTACTCTAGTATTTTGTGAATAAATTGATTTGTACCAGCATCTGCAGTTATTTTCTTATACTATTTGACCCACCATAATTGTGTGTACCCCTTGTACTTGCCTCAATCCTTCCATAGCATTATCTAACTGAATATTTGCAATCTCTTCTATTCCAATATCATCTCCACATACTATTACATCGCAGTTCGCAGTCTCCCTTCAAGTCATTTTAGACTTGATGATAACCTTTGGATATTTCAGCAATCTAACTGAGAGAGAAACATGGTACCTGGGCAGGATGCTTAGTCCATTGGTCAGCAATAATGTCCAGATCGAAGAGTAAATAGGCCTCGGGAAGACTTAGAGATTCTCTGTTGGGAATAATTTCTATTTTTTATGCCTTAAAATAATCTGTACAATATCATTACAATACAATATTCTGATTAGGAACCTCATTTACGAACCTCACAAATATTTCTCAAGGCTGCTAGCATGCCATTGATGATTCCAGTCTGTGAGCAGAGACAAATGCATTGTAACCAACATATTTGCTGTAGTGTATGTGGAATTGAAACTCTTAATGCCATACATGCACAGTAGCTGGATGCCAGATTCTTCTCGTTGGTAATGTGTTAATATGACAAGGTGTTCTACCTGGAATAAGAGGTTACCGACAGTTACTTTGGAATTCTAATTGCTGGAGATACAAATGAAATTGGTTGGGATGAAATTCATTTTAAAATGTAATCTTTGTTTTGGGAAGATAAATCATCTGCATGCTGTGTTAAAAATGTGTTTCCTAGCCGAAAAGCCACAAGATATGTTTTTTGATTGTCATTTTGTTCAGTGCCTCTCCCGTACCTTCCCATGTTGATTGATGTTGTATTCCATTATCCTAACGGAGGTGTGCGAGTGCCATGAATCCTGCCTGCCCAACAAAAATAAAAAGTGTTTTTACAGTGCAACTGTGTAGAAGAATATTCCAGAACTCATAGTTGACAAAAATTGAAACTGAGCCATAGGTGAAGGGTTTTCAAGGCTTTGACAAACAAATGAAATCAGGTTCCTAAGCCAGAGAGTGATGGATAGTTATAGCACTTTGTGAGATCCCACAATTTATGCTCTGTGTCAGCATACATATGCAACCTTGGAAAGATAGAAATTATTTTAACCTGTTCTGCCTTCCTGCCTTGACCCATCTCAGTAATATTGGGTGGGAAATAAGACCAGTTGTGCACTTGATGTGTTTCAAAATTCAACCCAGCAGGATGCTGCATTGCCTTTGATCGCATTCTTTGTGTTGGTTCAAAGCAATTGCGCATTTGACAAGCATCCATTTAACTGAGGGCTCTGCCAGAAACAATAGTAAAGGCACGATTTAAAAAAAGAGAAAATGCAAGTTATAAACACAAGTAATGACATTAATGACACTTTAGTGGATGCAATGCAGCTAAATCTACTCAAATTATTGCAAATCTACTCAAATTATTGCAAAATTATTGCAATCAAGAGTGTTTAATGTACCAAAATAGAACAATGAAATTCTTACTGCAGCACCACAACAAGTCTGTAAACACATTACATAATAGAAAACATAATAAAAACAAATCAGTAAAAAGTTCAATAAATAAAAAATAATATTAGTGCAAAAATCAAAAGCCGAAATCCTTAGTGCAACCAAGAACTAGGGACGGAGAGAGTTGTTCCTTTGGGATCGGCTTCATTGAAATTGTGCTGTGCCAGTCATCTCACCAATGATAAACTGAATTGCAGAGTGGCCTTTAAACTAAATGGGAGGGGTAGAGCTCCAAGAATGAGATGTTTAATACATCTTGAGAACATGAGAGAGGGGTGGCCCTCATTGTGAATAGTGAGGGGATGGTGAGAGGAAATTGACAACTAAAGTGTGACAGGCTAGGACAAAAATGCAAGCAAAGGGTGGAGGTCAGAGTAAATCCTGAGTTAGTATAAAACTGTAAAAGAAATCAAAACTCTTTTTTAATCTTTATTCAAATCTTTTATATAATTTTTAGATAAAAATCCATCTTTATTTTAATGTAACATTTCCAATAAAATCAGCTGGCACTACAGATAGCAACATTTGAATATGATTGTATGGTGTTTATGGAGATCTGGTCTGACCAGGATTGGGTGCTCAATATTTCAGGATACGGAGGATCACAAAAGAACAGGTTAAAAGAGAAAGGAGACAGAGCAGTGGTGTTAATCAAGAAAGATATCAGAGCAGTGTGAGATAGAGGCACTGGATAGTGATGTAGAAATGGGTTTAGTTGAAATTATGAACAGCAGGAAGAAAGAGACAAGTGCGGGAGGAATCTGTACACTCCCAAAGTATGACCACCAATAGGATGGAGCATAAACGGGGAAATATGTCGGGCATGTTTGAAGGCAATTGCAATTGTCATTGGAGATTTTAATCTACATGTTGATTGGATGAACCAAACAAGCAAAGGTATTTTTCGAAAAAGAATTTGTGGATTGTGTCAGGGATTGCTTCTTAGAACAGTATGTTACGGATCCTACCTGGGAACAGGCTGCATTACATTTGGTCATAAGTAATGGGGAAGGATTAATAAGCGATGTTGTGGTAAAGGAGGTGGTTACCATCATTCTGTTATGATGGCTGCCACCCCCTTAACCACAAGCGGGTTTGTTTAACTTGTTAATCATTCTATGATTGAATTCCAGTTACAGTGTGAGGAAGAACATCACAGGGCCAAAACCATTCAACTGCAACAAGGGCAGTGGCATAGCTGGTAGAGTTTCTGCCTCATAGCGCCAGACACCCTGGTGCGATCCTGACCTTGAGTGCTGTCTGTGCGGAATTTGCACATTCTCCCTGAGACCGGGGTCCTCCGGTGTCCACCCATATCTAAAAGATGTGCTGGTTTGTAGGTTCATTGGCCTCTGTAAATTGTTCCTAGTGTGTAGGGAGTGGATGCAAAAGTGGGATAAGATAGAACTAGTGTGAAGGAGTGATTGATGGTCGGCGTGGCCAAAGTGCCAGTTTCCATGCTGTATCTCTAAACCCTTATCTGTGGTAAGGGCAATTATATGGTGTGAAGGTGGAATTGTCTCTGATAGATGGGGAAAATAAGCATCGAGACAGGGAAATTTAACCCACTTCAAACGTGGGTCCATGAGAAAGAGGTACGGACTGTGGATAACAAAATAGGATAAGGAAAATGAAGTACAGACAAAGTGGCGAGAACTTTAGTCTATATACTAAATCTCTCGTTTGTTTGTTCCTGAACTACAGCCAAAACGGTACACGATAGCGTGATAATTTCAGGCCCACCTTATTCACCGTCATCCCTTTGGTGCTAATGGAAGAGGTTTCATTGAAATCGGTGTTATATTTTTAAAGTTATTCACATTTTAAAGTTTAAATCTATCTCCTAGGGTGGGAGGGAGGGACGGGGGTGGAGGGAGGGAGGGGGTAGAGGGAGGGAAGGTGGGGGGGGGGAGGGGTGGAGAAGAGGAGGGGGAGTGGGGGAGGAGAGGATGCTGCACCAATGCAGGAGAGGTTTGGGCCCAACTTGGTCTAGTGGTTTTATAAATGGGTAAATGTAACAAATTTGCTTAATTTACTGAAGGGTGTAATGAGGAGAGTTGATAAAGGGGAACCTATTGATGTGTGTTCAAATTTCCAAAAGGCATTTGACAAGGTGTCACGGAAGAGATTGGTGTGTGATTAAAGCTCAAGGTAAATAAGGAAGTGTGGTGGCATGAATTGAAAAGTGACTGTCACGTAGCAGGCAGAGCTGGAATCAATGGGACCTCTTCAGGCTGGAGAGATGGAGCTACAGGAGTACCTGCATTTTGTGGGATACAGACGCTGCAGATAGGTTGTTTAAATTCCTGCATAGGGATTGCTGAACTTCAGAAATAATTCATAAAGTGAAATGTTTTGACATGTATAATATGCCAAATTGCTCCTTTAATCAAATGTTATTTATTTTATTCAGTATTTATTTGCATTTCTGTAAACACACACACCAGCAGTGTCTCCTAGGAAAATTTGATTTAAATTTTGGTTTGTTTAACTTAATGTTTGGTTTGCTTTTCAGAGCATGGATTTCACTGGAGTGCCATCAGTCCCATTGATGATCGGATGTGGAATTGCTTGTATGGCTCTCTTAACATTGCTTGCTGTATATGCTGCATTTTGGAGGTACTGTGTGCATTTACCCAGTATTACCGATAAAATGCTAGTTGTAAAAATTATGTCATAATCTGATTCTACATATAGTCGTCCTCTTGATATGCTCTGATTACAGATGCAAGGTTTCGATCCCAAATGTCAATCTGTTAGCAGGGTTTTGAGCTGAAATGCCGATCAATCCTTTCTCGTCCCACCCCACCAGCCAGCCCCCCCCAACCCCTCCACCCCCTACCTTAGAGATGTTGCTTGACCCGCGGAGTTCCTCCACTAGCTTGTTTGTTGCTCTGATTATATAATGTGGTGAGGATTTTTCATAGAACTGATTGTGTCATGCACATTGCCAACATAAACTAATCCCCTCTGCCTATACATGATCTATTCCCTGCATTATCTTCTATTGGAAGTGACAGGTAATTCAGTTACCAATATACATTATTTTGTTGTGACAATAATCAACTATTTATATCTCCATTTTTTTCTGGTTCATGGGTTATGTTGATAGCTTTTATTTTAAGGCACAGGAACACACATAACAGTGAGTGAAGTTGAGGTTTGTTGTGTTGAGAAAATAGAATGGAATGTTATTGGATATTGATATAGTCCCAGATTTCATTCTGCTGGATACATTATTTTGTTGATGGTTGTTGGCTGTGTTGCAGCCCTCACAATTTACACAAGATGGACAAAGACAAAGTGTTAGATAATGAGTATTATTGCTAAAGTGCTCATAACAAATAGAGTTTGCAGGCATCGTTGTTTTGGTATATCTTAAAAGAATATTGATTCATAAATATATGTCTGACATCAGTCATTAATCAGGATATCTATAGCCAGTGGGGTGACATAAGAAGTGAGTAATCATCTTCTGCAGATTAGTGTGACATGATTGGTGGGCACAGAGGAATAATAAAGGTCACAATTGCAAAAAATCTCTTTGAAGTCTTTTTCTGTTTGTGTTCTTTGAAGCTACAGATTTGTCTGTGGGTTTCGTGGTTTGTTTCTCAGTGGCTTCTTGTTCACTGAGCGAAATGCCAGCGGGTATACAGCATGACACCTGGAGCAAAGCGAAGAGAGCAGTTAGTTACATGCTCCATTTCTTAAAAGGATAAACACCAAAATTACATAGACCAAGTGTGGCATTCTTATTTGAATAATGAAAAATCAGTCTCTGGAACAACTGTCCAGTCTCTATGTGCTTTACTTGGCATCAGGTCTTCTACCTTTTTAAGTTGACAGCAGTCCTTCCAGAGCTGGTCCTAACTTGTTGCAGTTCCCCTGGGCCTAAATGCCAAGCTGTGATTTTCACTCTACACAATCAGCGGTGTACCCTTCAGCATCTTTCCATCTGTTTCCGTCAAACAATCGCCTTCAGCGGTCTTCAGTTGCCTCCAACAGGGTCCCCAGGTAAAGAAATTTGTCATATATAACCATATAACCATATAACAATTGCAGCACGGAAACAGGCCAGTTCGGACCTTCTAGTCCTTGCCGAACACTTTCTCTGACCTAGTCCCATCTACCTGCTCTCAGACCATAACCCTCCAATCCCTTCCCATCCATATACCTATCTAATTTACTCTTAAATAATAAAATCGAGCCTGCCTCCACCACTTCCACCGGAAGCTCATTCCATACAGCCACCACCCTCTGAGAAAAAAAGTTACCCCTCATGTTACCCCTAAACTTTTGTCCCTTAATTCTGAAGTTATGTCCCCTTGTTTGAATCTTCCCCACTCTCAAAGGGAAAAGCTTACCCACGTCAACTCTGTCCGTCCCTCTTAAAATTTTAAAAACCTCTATCAAGTCCCCCCTTAACCTTCTGCACTCCAAAGAATAAAGACCCAACCTGTTCAATCTCTCTCTGTAGCTTAAGTGCTGAAACCCAGGCAACAATCTAGTAAATCTCCTCTACTCTCTCTATTTTGTTGACATCCTTCCTATAATTTGGCGACCAGAACTGCACACCATATTCCAGATTCGGCCTCACCAATGCCTTGTACAATTTTAACATTACGTCCCAACTTCTATATTCGATGCTCTGATTTATAAAGGCAAGCATACCAAACGCCTTCTTCACCACCCTATCCACATGAGATTCCACCTTCAGGGAACAATGCACAGTTATTCCCAGATCCCTCTGTTCCACTGCATTCCTCAATTCCCTACCATTTACCCTGTACGTCCTATTTTGATTTGTCCTACCAAAATGCAGCACCTCACACTTATCAGCATTAAACTCCATCTGCCATCTTTCAGCCCACCCTTCCAAAAGGCCCAAGTCTCTCTGTAGACTTTGAAAATCTACTTCATTATTAACTACACCACCTATCTTAGTATCATCTGCATACTTACTAATCCAATTTGCCACACCATCATCCAGATCATTGATGTAAATGACAAACAACAGCGGACCCAACACAGATCCTTGGGGTACTCCACTAGACACTGGCCTCCAACCTGACATACAGTTGTCAACCATTACCCTCTGGTATCTCCCATTCAGCCATTGTTGAATCCATCTTGCAACTTCACTATTAATACCCAACGATTTAACCTTCTTAATCAACCTTCCATGTGGAACTTTGTCAAATGCCTTACTGAAGTCCATATAGACAACATCCACAGCCTTGCCCTCATCAATTTCCCTGGTAACCTCTTCAAAAAATTCAAGAAGATTAGTCAAACATGACCTTCCAGGCACAAATCCATGTTGACTGTTCCTAATCAGGCCTTGTTTATCCATATGTTTATAGATATTGTCCCTAAGTATCTTTTCCATTAATTTTCCCACCACAGACGTCAAACTAACAGGTCTATAATTGCTAGGTTTACTTTTAGAACCTTTTGTAAACAAGGGCACAACATGCGCAATGCGCCAATCTTCCGGCACCATCCCCGTTTCTAATGACGTTTGAAATATTTCCGTCATAGCCCCTGCTATTTCTGCACTAACTTCCCTCAATGTCCTAGGGAATATCCTGTCAGGACCTGGACACTTATCCACTTTTATATTTTTTAAAAGTGTCCGTACCTCCTCTTCTTTGAGCCTCATGGTTTCCATCACTACTCTACTTGTTTCCTAGAAACATAGAAACATAGAAAATAGGTGCAGGAGTAGGCCATTCGGCCCTTCGAGCCTGCACCGCCATTCAATATGATCATGGCTGATCATTCAGCTCAGTAGCCTGTACCTGCCTTCTCTCCATACCCCCTGATCCCTTTAGCAAAAAGGGCCACATCTAACTCCCTCTTAAATATAGCCAATGAACTGGCCTCAACTACCTTCTGTGGCAGAGAATTCCACAGACTCACCACTCTCTGTGTGAAGAAATGTTTTCTCATCTCGGTCCTAAAAGACTTCCCCCTTATCCTTAAGCTGTGACCCCTGGTTCTGGACTCCCCCAACATCGGGAACAATCTTCCCGCATCCAGCCTCTCCAACCCCTTAAGAATTTTATATGTTTCTATAAGATCCCCCCTCAGTCTTCTAAATTCCAGCGAGTACAAGCCCAGTCTATCTAGTCTTTCCTCATATGTAAGTCCCGCCATCCCAGGGATCAATCTGGTGAACCTTCTCTGTACTCCCTCTAAGGCAAGAACGTCTTTCCTCAGGTTAGGAGACCAAAACTGCACACAATACTCCAGGTGCGGTCTCACCAAGACCCTGTACAACTGCAGCAGAACCTCCCTGCTCCTAAACTCAAATCCTCTTGCTATGAATGCCAACATACCATTCGCTTTCTTCACTGCCTGCTGCACCTGCATGCTTGCTTTCAATGACTGGTGCACCATGACACCCAGGTCACGTTGCATCTCCCCTTCTCCCAATCGGTCACCATTCAGGTAATACTCTGCTTTCCTGTTCTTGCCGCCAAAGTGGATAACCTCACATTTATCCACATTATATTGCATCTGCCATGCATTTGCCCACTCGCCTAATCTATCCAAGTCACTCTGCAGCCTCCTAGCATCCTCCTCGCAGCTAACACTGCCACCCAGCTTCATGTCATCCGCAAACTTAGAGATGTTGCATTCAATTCCCTCGTCCAAATCATTAATATACACTGTAAATAACTGGGGTCCCAGCACTGAGCCTTGCGGTACCCCACTAGTCACTGCCTGCCATTCCGAAAAGGACCCGTTTATTCCTACTCTTTGCTTCCTGTCCGCCAACCAATTTTCTATCCACCTCAACACTGAACCCTCAATACCGTGTGCTTTAAGTTTGTACACCAATCTCCTAAGTGGGACCTTGTCGAAGGCCTTCTGAAAGTCCAGATATAACACATCGACTGGTTCTCCCTTATCCACTCTACTAGTTACATCCTCGAAAAATTCTATAAGATTCGTCAGACATGATTTGCCTTTGGTAAATCCATGCTGACTTTGTCCGATGATTTCACCACTTTCCAAATGTAATGCTATCACATCTTTAATAACTGACTCTAGCATTTTCCCCACTACCGATGTTAGGCTAACTGGTCTATAATTCCCCGTTTTCTCTCTCCCTCCCTTTTTAAAAAGTGGGGTTATATTAGCTACCCTCCAGTCCTCAGGAACTACTCCAGAATCTAAAGAGTTTTGAAAAATTATCACTAATGCATCCACTATTTCTGAGGCTACTTCCTTAAGCACTCTGGGATGCAGCCAATCTGGCCCTGGGGATTTATCTGCCTTTAATCCATTTAATTTACCTAACACCACTTCCCGACTAACCTGGATTTCCCTCAGTTCCTCCATCTCATTAGACCCCCGGTCCCCCGCTATTTCCGGCAGACGGTTTATGTCTTCCTTAGTGAAGACAGAACCAAAGTATTTGTTCAATTGGTCTGCCATCTCCTTGTTCCCTATGATCAATTCACCTGTTTCCGACTGCAAGGGACCTACATTTGCCTTAACTAATCTTTTTCTCTTGACATATCTATAAAAGCTTTTGCAGTCTGTTTTTATGTTCCTTGCCAGTTTTCCCTCATAATCTATTTTCCCTTTCCTAATTAAGCCCTTTGTCCTCCTCTGCTGGACTCTGAATTTCTCCCAGTCCTCTGGTATGCTACTTTTTCTGGCTAATCTGTATGCTTCATCTTTTGTTTTAATACTATCCTTGATTTCCCTTGTTAGCCACGGATGCACTACCTTTCCTGGTTTGTTCTTTTGCCAAACTGGGATGAACACTTGTTGTAGTTCATCCATGCGACCTTTAAATGCCTTCCATTGCATGTCCACCGTCAACCCTTTCAGCATCAATCGCCAGTCTATCTTGGACAATTCATGCCTCATACCCTGAAAGTTACCTTTCTTTAAGTTCAGAACACTTGTTTCTGTATCGACTTTGTCACTCTCCATCCTAATGAAGAACTGTACCATATTATGATCACTCTTGCCCAAGGGGCCTCGCACAACAAGACTGCTAACTAACCCTTCCTCATTACTCAATACCCAGTCTAGAATGGCCTGTTCTCTTGTTGGTTCCTCGACATGTTGGTTTAGAAAACCATCTCTCAAACATTCCAAGAAATCCTCTTCCTCAGCACCCCTGCCAGTTTGGTTCACCCAATCTATATGTAGATTGAAGTCACCCAATCGCCTTTAGTGCATGCATTTCTAATTTCCTGCTTGATGCCATCCCCAACCTTCCTACTGCTGTTAGGTGGCCTGTACACAACTCCCACTAGCGTTTTCTGCCCCTTAGTGTTTCGTAGCTCTACCCATATCGATTCCACTTCCTCCAAGCTAATGTCCTTCCTTTCCACTGCTTTAATCTCCTCTCTAACCAGTAACGCGACCCCACCTCCTTTTCCTTTCTGTCTATCCCGCCTGAATATAGAATATCCCTGGATGTTGAGCTCCCAGCCTTGGTCACCCTGGAGCCATGTCTCCGTAATCCCAACTATATCATAATCATTAATAACTATCTCCACATTTAATTCATCCACCTTATTACGTATACTCCTTGCATTGAGACACAAAGCCTTCAGGCTTGTTTTTACAACTCTCTTACCCCTTGTACGATTATGTTGAAAAGTGGCCCTTTTTGATTTTTGCCCTGGATTTGTCTGCCTGCCACTTTTACTTTTCACCTTGCTACCTGTTGCTTCTACCCTCATTTTACACCCCTCTGTCTCTCTGCTCCAGCTCCCATCCCCCTGCCACATTAGTTTAAATCCTCCCCGACAGCACTAGCAAACACTCCTCCTAGGACATTGGTTCCATTCCAGCTCAGGTGCAGACCGTCCTGTTTGTACTGGTCCCACCTCTCCCAGAACTGGTTCCAATGTCCTAAAAAATTGAATCCCTCCCCCTTGCACCATTTTTCAAGCCACGTATTCATATGAAATATCCTCCTATTCCTACTCTGACTAGCACGTGGCACTGGTAGTAATCCAGAGATTATTACCTTTCGCTTACCTCGCATAATTCAATATCCTTCTCCTTGGTGAATACCGAAGAAAAGAAATTGTTTAATATCTCCCCCATTTCTTCCGGCTCAGCACATAGCTGTCCACTCTGACTCTCTAATGGACCAATTTTGTCCCTCGCTATCCTTTTGCTATTGACATATCTGTAGAAACCCTTGGGGTTTACTTTTACATTACTTGCCAAAGCAACCTCATATTTTTTTTTTGCTTTTCTAATTTCCTTCTTAAGATTCCTTTTACATTCTTTATATTCCTCAAGAACCTTATTTACTCCCTGCCGCTTATATTTATTGTATATCTCCCTCTTTTTCCGAACCGTGTCCAATTTCCCTAGAAAACCACGGCTCTTTCAACTTATTATTCTTTCCTTTCCACCGAACAGGGACATAAAGAATCTGTACTCTCAAAATTTCACCTTTAAATGTCCTCCATTTCTCTATTATATCCTTCTCATAAAACAAAATGTCCCATTTCACTCCTTTTAAATCCTTTCTCATCTCCTCAAAGTTAGCCTTTCTCCAATCCAAAATCTCAACCCTTGGTCCAGTTCTGACCTTCTCCATAATTATATTGAAACTAATGGCATTGTGATCACTGGACCCAAAGTGCTCCTCAACACATACCTCCGTCACCTGACCCGTCTCATTTCCTAACAGGAGGTCCAACACTGCCCCTTCTCTGGTAGGTACTTCTACGTATTGCTGCAAAAAACTATCCTGCACACATTTTACAAACTCCAAACCATCCAGCCCTTTTACAGAATGTGATTCCCAGTCTATGTGCGGAAAATTGAAATCACCCACAATCACTACTCTGTGCTTACTACTAATATCTGCTATCTCCTTACATATTTGCTCTTCCAATTCTCGTTCCCCATTTGGCGGTCTATAATACACCCCCATAAGTGTTGCTAAGCCTTTCTCATTTCTGAGTTCCACCCAAACAGTCTCCCTAGTCGAGCCTTCAAATCTATCCTGCCAGAGCACTGCTGTGATATCTTCCCTGACAAGCAATGCAACACCTCCACCTCTTGCCCCTCCGATTCTATCACATCTGAAGCAATGAAATCCTGGAATGTTTAATTGCCAACCACAACCATCCTGCAACCACGTTTCACTGATTGCCACAACATCATACTTCCAGATGTCAATCCAGGTTCTAAGCTCATCCATCTTTCTTACAATGCTCCTAGCATTTAAATATACACATTTAAGGGACCCATCACCTCTTATTCTCAGTTTATTTCTTTTCACTTCTTTCTCTCCTACATGTTGGGCCTGAGTGTTTCCCTTCTCTGCCTCCTGCCTCACACACTGCCTATTAGCTATCTGTATTTGAGTCCCTCATGGGTGAGGTGTCAGAAGACTAGAGGGCAGACACAGTAAGCCTAATGCCAGTGGTGGGTAGATTGTTGGAGGAGATTCTGAGTGACAGAATATACATGTTTTTGGAAAGGCAATGGCTGATTAGATATAGTCAGCATGGCTTTAGACACTAGACAATAGGTGCAGAAGGAGGCCATTCGGCCCTTCGAGCCAGCACCGCCATTCAATGTGATCATGGCTGATCATTCTCAATCAGTACCCCGTTCCTGCCTTCTCCCCATACCCCCTGACTCCGCTATCCTTAAGAGCTCTATCTAGCTCTCTCCTGAATGCATTCAGAGAATTGGCCTCCAGTGCCATCTGAGACAGAGAATTCCACAGATTCACAACTCTCTGACTGAAAAAGCTTTTCCTCATCTCAGTTCTAAATGGCCTACCCCTTATTGTTAAACTGTGGTCCCTTGTTCTGGACTCCCCCAACATTGGGGACATGTTTCCTGCCTCTAACGTGTCCAACCCCTTAATAATCTTATACGTTTCGATAAGATCTCCTCTCATCCTTCTAAATTCCAGTGTATACAAGCCTAGTCACTCCAGTCTTTCAACATATGATAGTCCCGACATTCCAGGAATTAATCTAGTAAACCTACGCTGCACGCCCTCAAGGGCGTGCCCTCCCTCTGAGGGCGTGCAGTGTAGGTTCACTAGGTTGATTCCCGGAATGGCGGGACTGTCGTATGTTGAAAGGCTGGAGCAATTAGGCTTGTATACACTGGAATTTAGAAGGATGAGGGGGGATCTTATTGAAACATATAAGATAATTAGGGGATTGGACACATTAGAGGCAGGAAACATGTTCCCAATTTTGGGGGAGTCCAGAACAAGGGGCCACAGTTTAAGAATAAGGGGTAGGCCATTTAGAACGGAGATGAGGAAGAACTTTCTCAGTCAGAGAGTGGTGAAGGTGTGGAATTCTCTGCCTCAGAAGGCAGTGGAGGCCAGTTCGTTGGATGCTTTCAAGAGAGAGCTGGATAGAGCTCTTAAGGATAGCGGAGTGAGGGGGTATGGGGAGAAGGCAGGAACGGGGTACTGATTGAGAGTGATCAGCCATGATCGGATTGAATGGCGGTGCTAGCTCGAAGGGCTGAATGGCCTACTCCTGCACCTATTGTCTATTGTCTATTGTCTAATAGCAAGAATATCCTTCCTCAAATTTGGAGACCAAAACTGCACACAGTACTCCAGGTGCGGTCTCACTAGGGCCCTGTACAACTGCAGAAGGACCTCTTTGCTCCTATACTCAACTCCTCTTGTTATGAAGGCCAACATTCCATTGACTTTCTTCACTGCCTGCTGTACCTGCATGCTTCCTTTCA
Source organism: Rhinoraja longicauda (assembly GCF_053455715.1). Taxonomy (NCBI): domain Eukaryota; kingdom Metazoa; phylum Chordata; class Chondrichthyes; order Rajiformes; family Arhynchobatidae; genus Rhinoraja; species Rhinoraja longicauda. The sequence goes on from NW_027601434.1 coordinate 20,177, forward strand.
GTGACTGATGCACTAGGACACCCAGATCTCGTTGAACATCCCCTCTTCCTAACTTGACACCATTCAGATAATAATCTGCCTTTCTATTCTTACTTCCAAAGTGAATAACCTCACACTTATCTACATTAAACTGCATCTGCCATGTATCCGCCCACTCACACAACCTGTCCAAGTCACCCTGCAGCCTTATTGCATCTTCCACACAATTCACACTACCCCCCAGTTTAGTATCATCTGCAAATTTGCTAATGGTACTTTTAATCCCTTCATCTAAGTCATTAATGTATATCGTAAATATATCGTAAATAGCTGGGGTCCCAGCACCGATGCACTAGGACACCCAGATCTCGTTGTACGTCCCCTTTTCCTAACTTGACACCATTCAGATAATACTCTGCCTTCAAAGTGGATAACCTCACACTTATTGATTTATTCACAAAATGCTGGAGTAACTCAGCAGGTCGGGCAGCATCTCGGGAGAGAAGGAATGGGTGACGTTTAGGGTCGAGACCCTTCTTCAGACATGTCAGGGGGGCGGGACAAAGAAAGGATATAGGTGGAGACAGGAAGATAGAGGGAGATCTGGGAGGGAGGAGGGGAAGGTAGGGACAGAGGAGCTATCTAAAGTTGGAGAAGTCGACGTTCATACCACCGGGCTGCAAACTGCCCAGGCGAAATATGAGGTGCTGTTCCTCCAATTTCCGGTGGGCCTCACTATGGCACTGGAGGAGGACCATGACAGAAAGGTCAGACTGGGGATGGGAGGGGGAGTTAAAGTGCTCGGCCACCGGTAGATCAGTTTTGTTAATGCGGACCGAGCGCAGGTGTTCAGCGAAGCGATCGCCGAGCCTGCGCTTGGTTTCGCCGATGTAAATGAGTTGACATCTAGAGCAGCGGATGCAATAGATGAGGTTGGAGGAGGTGCAGGTGATCCTTTGTCTCACCTGGAAAGACTGTTTGGGTCCTTGGATGGAGTTGAGGGGGGAGGTAAAGGGACAGGTGTTGCATCTCGTGCGGTTGCAGGGGAAAGTGCCCGGGGTTGGGGTGGTTTGGGTAGGAAGGGACGAGTGGACCAGGGAGTTACGGAGGGAACAGTCTCTGCGGAACGCAGAGAGGGGAGGGGATGGGAAGATATGGCCAGTGGTGGGGTCCCGTTGTAGGTGACGGAAATGTTGGTGGATGATATGTTGGATCCGCTGTCTGGTGGGGTGGAAGGTGAGAACGAGGGGGATTCTGTCCTTGTTGCGAGTGGGGGGAGGGGGAGCAAGAGCGGAGCTGCGGGTTGTAGACGAGACCCTAGTGAGAGCTTCATCTATAATGGAGGAGGGGAAGCCCCGTTTTCTGAAGAACGAGGACATCTCGGAAGCCCTAGTGTGAAACACCTCATCCCGGGCGCAGATGCGGCGTAGACGGAGGAATTGGGAGTAGGGGATAGACTTTTTGCAAGGGACCGGGAGGAAAGAAGTGTAGTCCAGATAGCTGTGCGAGTCAGTGGGTTTATAGTAAATGTCCGTCACTAGTCTGTCTCCTGTGATGGATATGGTGAGGTCCAGAAGCGGGAGGGAGATGTCAGAGATAGTCCAGGTATATTTAAGGGCAGGATGGAAATTGGAGGTGAAGTGTATGAAGTCAGTGAGTTCTGCATGGGTGCAAGAGGTAGCACCAATGCAGTCGTCGATGTAGCGGAGGTAGAGTTCGGGGATGGGGCCAGTGTACGTCTGGAACAGGGATTGTTCGACGTACCCGACAAAGAGGCAGGCGTAGCTAGGGCCCATGCGAGTGCCCATAGCTGCGCCTCTGGTTTGGAGGAAGTGGGAGGAGTCAAAGGAGAAGTTGTTGAGGGTGAGAACCAGCTCTGCTAGGCGGAGGAGAGTGTTAGTAGATGGGGATTGGCTGGTTCTACGGTCGAGGAAGAATCGGAGGGCTTCGAGACCATCCTTGTGGGGGATGGAAGTGTAGAGTGACTGGACATCCATGGTGAAGATGAGGGAGTGGGGGCCTGGGAACCGGAAGTTATCAAGGAGATGGAGAGCGTGTGAGGTGTCTTGGACGTAGGTGGGGAGGGATTTAACCAGGGGGGGTAGGATGGAGTCGAGGTACGTAGAGATAAGTTCGGTGGGGCATGAGCAGGCAGAGACAATGGGTCTGCCGGGACAGTTATGTTTGTGGATTTTGGGTAGGAGGTAGAATTGGGCCGTGCGGGGCTGGGGAACTATGAGATTGGAGGCACTGAGGGGTAGATCACCGGAGATGATGAGGTCAGTGATGGTGCTGCTGATAAAGGTTTGGTGTTTATCGGTGGGGTCATGGTCCAGGGATAGGTAGGAAGAGGTGTCTGATAGTTGTCGTCTGGCCTCGGTCCGGTAGAGGTCAGCACGCCAATCAACCTCACACTTATCCACATTAAACTGCATCTGCCATGCATCTGCCCACTCACACAACTTGTCCAAGTCACCCTGCCACCTCATAGCATTTTCCTCACAGTTCACACTACCACCCAGCTTTGTATCATCTGCAAATTTGCTAATGGTACTTTATGTGTGAGAAGTAATGTCTCACTAATTTGAATAAGATTTTGAGTGGAGACCAAGTAGGCAGATGAAGACAGTGTGGTATATGTTATCTATATGGGCTTTAAAAATGCATTTGACAAGGTTTAGTTTAGATACCGTGTGGAAGCGGGCCCATCAGCCCGCCAATGTCTGCGCCGAGCAGCAATCACCCGTACACTAGTTCTATTCTACACATTAGGGAATTTTTTACAGAAGCCAATTAATCAAGTAACCTGCATGTCTTTGGAATGTCGAAGGAAACCAGAGCACCCGGAGAAAACCCAAGCGCCACTGGGAGAACATACAAACTCCATATAGACAGCGCCTGTAGTCACTATCAAGTCAAGTCAAGTCAAATTTATTTGTCACATACACATACACGATGTGCAGTGAAATGAAAGTGGCAATGCCTGCGGGTTGTGCACAAAAAGAATTACAGTTACAGCACATAAATAAAGTTAATAAGTTACTATTAGTGTCAACAAAAATTTAGTCTCTGGGGTTATAAAAGTTGACAGTCCTGATGGCCTGTGGGAAGAAGCTCCGTCTCATCCTCTCCGTTTTCACAGCGTGACAGCGGAGGCGTTTGCCTGATCGTAGCATCTGGAACAGTCCGTTACTGGGGTGGCAGGGGTCCCTCATGATCTTGCTTGCTCTGGATCTGCACCTCCTGATGTATAGGTCCTGCAGGGGGATGAGTGTAGTTCCCATGGTGCGTTCTGCCGAACGCACTACTCTCTGCAGGGCCATCCTGTCCTGGGCAGAGCTGTTCCCAAACCAGACTGTAATGTTGCCGGACAGGATGCTCTCTACAGCCCCAGAGTAGAAGCAATGAAGGATCCTCAGAGACACTGAATTTCCTCAGTTGTCTAAGGTGGTAAAGGCGCTGCTTAGCCTTACCCACCAGTGCGGCAATGTGTGTTGCCCACGTCAGATCCTCTGCGATGCGGACTCCCAAGTATTTAAAACTGCTCACCCTATCCACAATAGACCCATTTATCTCCAGTGGCGTGTACGTCCTTGGATGTTTAGCCCTTCTGAAGTCCACAATCAGCTCCTTTGTTTTAGTGACATTCAAGAGGAGGCTATTGTCCTGACACCAGAGTGCCAGCTCCGCCACCTCCTCCCGGTAGGCCTTCTCATCGTTGTTGGAGATCCGGCCCACCACCACAGTGTCATCAGCAAACTTGATGATGGAGTTTGAGCTGAACCTGGCCCCACAGTCATGTGTGTACAGGGAGTACAGTAGGGGGCTAAGGACGCAGCCCTGGGGGGATCCTATGTTCAGGGTGAGGGAGCTAGATGTGTGTTCCCCCATCCTGACCACTTGGGGCCTGGCAGTGAGAAAGTCCAGGACCCAGGCACACAGAGGGGTGCTAAGCCCCAGTTCCAGCAGCTTCTCAACCAGTCTGCTGGGGACTATTGTGTTGAATGCTGAACTAAAGTCAATGAACAGCATCCTCACATAGCCCCCCTGGCTGTCCAGATGAGAGAGAGCGGTGTGTAGAACCTGGGAGACCGCATCATCCGTGGACCTGTTCGGACGGTATGCGAAATGTAGTGGGTCCATGTTGCGAGGAAGGAGGGCGCAGATGTGCTTCTTGACTAGCCTCTCAAAGCATTTCATGACAACCGAGGTGAGGGCCACCGGTCGGTAGTCATTTAAACACGCTGGAGAGGCATTCTTTGGCACCGGTACAATGATGGATCTTTTGAAGCATGCAGGGACCACGGACTTTGCCAAGGAGAGGTTGAATATTGTGGTGAGCACTGGAGCAAGCTGAGTAGCACCAGACTTTAGTACTCGCCCAGATATACCATCTGGGCCTCCAGCTTTCCTCGTGTTCACACGCGTCAGAGCCCACCTCACCTCATGCTCGGACACCGAGAATGTGTGCACATCCCCGGCGGTGGATCCCCCTCCAGCCTCGCTAGCCAGCGCCCCTTCAGTGCTGTTTTTAGACGGCGAGCTGGTGGTGTTACCCGTCTCAAACCGTGCATAAAAAGAGTTCAGGTCATCAGCTAAGGAGGAGCCGGCACTTCCGGTTGAGGGGGTGCTGGACCTGTAGCTAGTTATAGTCCGTAGCCCCTGCCAAAGGCGCCTGGTGTCCTGCTGCTCCATCTGTGACTCCATCTTGTCCCGGTACCTCCTTTTTGCATCCTTCACTGCCCTTCGCAGTCGGTAGGACTCTCCCTTGTAGTCGTCCATGTTGCCGGATGCCAGACCGGAGTTGTAAGCAGCGGTGCGAGCATTCAACGCCACGCGAATAGACCTGTCCACCCAGGGTTTTTGGTTAGGGAAGATACTGACCCTTACCGTGGGGATGATGGTATCGGCTATTGTGGCAATAAAGTCCGTAACTGCTTCCGCAAACTCATTTACGTCTCTGGAACTTGCTTGGAACATGTTCCAGTCGACTTCGCTCAGTGCATCCTGCAGCATGGCCTCTGAATGGTCAGCCCACCGCTTTACGTCCCTCGTCACTGTCGCTTCCCGTACTATCCGTTGTTTGTACTCCGGCAGCAGGAAAATGGCAGCGTGGTCAGATTTCCCAAAAGGAGGGAGAGAAACGGCCTTGTAGCCTTTCCTGAACGGCGTGTAGCAGTGGTCCAAAGTTCTTTCCCCCCTGGTGGCACACGTGATGTGTTGGTAGAAGTTGGGCATGACCTTTTTGAGATTTCCCCTATTGAAGTCTCTAGCCACCAGCACAGCCGCATCAGGGTTCTTGTTTTGGTGTTGACACAACACATCGTGCAGGGTCGACAGTGCCACGTCGGTGTCCGCATGCGGTGGGATATAGACGGCTGTGATGATCACCGAGCTGAACTCCCGAGGTAGGTAGAATGGTCGGCATGAGATAGTTAGATGTTCCAGGTCCAGCGAGCAGGAACGAAAAAGCGTCTTAATATTTCCAGGATTACACCAGTTATTATTGGTCAAGAAGCAGACTCCTCCGCCCTTGGATTTCCCGGATTCTTCCGTTCTGTCCGCCCGGAAAACAGTGAAGGACTCGGATGGGCAGATCACCTGGTCAGGCACCAGCGGGGTCAGCCATGTTTCAGTCAGACAAAGGATGTTACAGTTCTTTATGTCCCTCTGGAATCTGATCCTTGCCCTCAGGTCATCTAGCTTGTTCTCCAGGGACTGGACGTTGGCCAGAAGTATGCTGGGCAGAGGTGGACGTAAGGCTTGGGTTCTCAGCCTGTTCCGAATCCCCCCTCGCTTCCCTCTGTGTTTTTTCCACTGCCCTGCGCTCCCACTGCTGCTGCCACGGTGAGCTCCTTTGATGATCTCTATCGGTATATCGGTGAGTAGTTTTCTGTTTAATAGTGCTCCGGTAGCGCTCGAGTTTAATTTTACGAGCGTTTCCCGGTCGTACATCAGACCCGAGTCTTTGGTGCTGTCGGGCAGCAAATCTACTGCAGCTCCATTGTGTCCAAATTCTCAGTTCTCTGTTATGTACTTGTATCCACAGCATTAAACCTGTTAATATCAGGACTCCTTTAAAAGTGGCAGAATGCCATTTTATAAAAGGTGATCTAATGGGGACCTGTTTTAATTGGAATTGGGGTCCATCTATTTAAGTGATGGAAATATTGGCTGCCCTTGGCTGCCCTCGGAGAGAAATAGTTGGCCCTTAGGTTCCTATTAAATCTTGCCCCTCTCACCTTAAACCTTTGACCTCTGGTTCTTGATTTATCTGTGCTGAGTAAAAGACTCAGTAAAAAGTAAGTATGTACTCAATACAAAAGTAAAATGCATTAATCCCATTTACTCCCCTCATGATATTACACACCTCCAAATGATCATCCTTCAGCATCATGTGCTCCAAGAAATATAATCCTATCCTTCCCAGCCTTTCCTTATAGCTCAGGCCCTCGAGTCCTGGCAACATCCTTGTAAACCTTCTCTGCACGCTTTCCAGCTTAATGACATTCTTTCTATAGCAGGTGACCATAACTGGATATTTCTAAATTTGAATTTTTTGAACAAAGTTTATTTCTGATTTTTTATTAATACAGCTTTGACAATTCAATGCATGGACACATTAGTGCTGATAGATATCCCCCCACCCACCTATTTGAATTTTTTGATCTAGTCCAAAGCATGTTGCTTTTGAAATTCCCACTTTATTTCCTGCAGCCATTGAACAGTTTTCAAAGCATTCAAATCTTTACAGCAGATTGTCAAGGCTTCCAAGGCAGCTTTGGGTAATAGATTCCAATGAGCTGATGCTGATGTTGTACTTCTTCATACTGATCCTCAGGGCATTCATGAATTTCTGTCTTTACCTTTGTTTTGGGAAATGATGAGATGTTGTCTTATCATTGAGACATCTGTCTTATGAATGTATGCAAGAAATTGCTCAGTCAGTATTAATGTTCCTTCCCTCTGCCTTGAGATGCTTTCCAAAGGTCACTCACCAGATTGCTGGGATATAATTATGCACTGCTAAAAACTTACAATTGGTGGACTAAACACTTAACATTTATCAATCAAGCACATTAACCTGGCTCTAAGAGTATAGCTGCAGAAAAACACAAAGATAGAAAGAATTGGTTGTTGGATGCTTAGAGTTGGTACCAACTCTCTATTGGTATTCATTAAACTGTCTTGTGATCCTTAAGAATTGGGTTCAGCAGCTGATGACATCGAGTTATCAAACAGGTGGCAATCTATGGGACTCAAATGTCCATTGATCACACATGCAAAATGGCGGCGCTGCCCAGCAGCTGCGGCTCACCTGCAGTCCATTTGTCTTTTGTGTTTTTTGTCTTAATTGTAGAGTTTAGATGTGATGTAGGTTTTTGTGGTTGTGTACTATGTGTGGGGGGAAACTGTAAAATTGTCTCTTCCGAAAGGAGACACGATCTTTTTTTTCTGGGTGGTGTCTCTTTCCCTGCTGCGGCCTACCATCGGCCAAACACCTGGAGCTGGCGGCCTCCACCTGGGACCACCTGGGCTCTGGTTCGCAGACCGGACTTACCATCTGCAGAGCTGGCTGCCTTCGGAGGCTGTGGTGGCGCTGTGAGAGTGGCTGCGACTCGCCTTCGGAGGCTCCGGAGGCTTCGGCCACGGGCCGCGTGGATATCGGAAGTTTGCAGGTCCTGCCCTGGGTGGGGGCCGACATCGGGAGCTCCGGCAGCGGCAGCGTCTTCGCCCGCCCCAAATCGCGGGGCTTGGGTCGGCCCGCTGCGGACCTTTCACCGTCTAGCGCGGCCTGGAACGTGGCAACTTCAACAGCCTGACCGCGGGAGAAGACAGCAGGGGAAGAGAAAATACATTCTGGCCTTCCATCACAGTGAGGAGGTGACTGGAGGAGACTCACTGTGATGGATGTTTCTTTTTTTTTTTGTGTTGGTTTGTGATTGTGTGTGTTGTTACTTATTTTTATTGCTCTTATTGTTGGACTGTGGGTAACGGAATTTCGTCCAAAAGACTTGTTTGTTTGGATGACAATAAAGGTTATTCTGATTCTTCTGATTGCTACATCCCATGCGACTGTGTCCAATAAATAATGGCAACCTTGGTCTGTGTGGTTCAGCCGTTCACTGAATAAACATTCAGAACCATCCACAAAACTGGTTCAAATGTGCAATCAAAATGATCAGTCCTTCTGAATGTTTTTGAGCAGATGGTGCAAGGCATCGCATGCCAGTTTTATTTCTGCCTATTCTCATGCTTGTCCACTAACCACCAAAATATTTTCTGGCAGAATAATGGGTAATTTCAGATAAATGGAGAGAAGAAAAGAGATTAGATTGATGGAGCACCTCCCACTTACTTAGAACTTGGCAAATTGCCCAGCTTGTTGAAAGCTCCATCTTTCAAACGTTCATCTCCCACAGTGTAATTAAGCTGCACAACATACGCATATTTTTGTGAAAAATTTCATGAAATTTTAGCCAAGACTTTGCTGTCAAAATAACTGGTTTAATCTTGCTCACCATTATTGATGTATATACTGTACAGAACCTAAGAGGAAGAAAATAATTATTTTCTTTTCTTCTGCTTAAAGAAAATGTCAACTTATATTTGCCTCGATACAGGGTTATTATGGTCGACCATGTTTTGTGCAATTTATAATACAATTTTATTGAAAGATGAAACAAAATTGAAACATAGATTTCCTGAAAGTTGCATGAAGTCTGTAATTTCCATTTCCAGATACTCCTTATGTCTGCTGTGTTAATATATGGAGTACCTCAAGGTCCATGGTCTGTGTCATTTGCAAGCCTCTGAAGCAGAAGACTTTTATAGTGCCAATGAAACCAAATCAATTGCAATTTAGAGGGAATCTGCTGAGCAGTTTCCAGGCAGCATTAGAAATATGATTCGGTCGGGTAAATTCTCCTCAAAATAAGTACTAACCGAGTTCTCCTTTGTGCTCCACCCCTTCCCTCCTTCAGTGGCCCCACCCAAATCACCAAGCTTGTGAGCATTGATCAAACCCCAGCCAGCCTCCTATCTGCCACCTGACACCAGCTCAGTCTACTCATCAGTTAACCAAGCAACCATCTACCCCCAAACCCCAACCTCCACCTCAACCCATGATTACATCCACAAACATTGTTCATACCTCTTGTCCACCAATTCTACCTTGCAACAACAGATAATTCTACCCAGCCACTGAGGCACACATCTTTGCTTCCTTTCATTGTTTGACACAGAGGAGCGAAGACAAGACCAGTCATTGTCAAATGGAAACTGAAATTTGATCTTAAAGATGTCTTTGAAAGTATAAAGTTAGGGTAGACATAGCAATGTTCTCACTTAAGACAGAATCTAAACTAAAGGCAATGGATATAAATCAGTCATGAGTGAATTCATTAAGGAGTTCAAGGGAAACCTGAAAAAAGAGAATGGGTAGAAAGTGTAATGGGATTATTACAGATGTTTTTATCAATCACTAAATTACATAACCCTAAAACCGATAAAAAGTAAAAGTCATAATAAGATGCATTGATAGTATTTAATGAAATTGGAGCTGATGGGCCACCAGAGGTACCCTGAACCAACATCTCAAAACGGGGGAAGAGAAACTGATGAATGCAACGGCAGACAAGGGGTCACGCAGAAAGGAGCGCAGCAACTTCAGACCAGAGACCACACACAAATGTGACTTTTGCACTGGTCTCTTCAGCCACAAGCGACGCTGCTCTAGCCGAGGTGTGGAGCAAGCAGCCAACTAGGATGCATCACCCATGGTCAGCCATGGCCGAGGGGGCCTAAGAGATGAGGGCCACGTTAGAAGCTTAATATAATTGTAAATCAATGCTCATTTGCACAGATGTTTCTACCTGTTGGATAATATGATGAGGATATTCTATAGCTCATTTGATTTGCTTTAACATTATGTTTCCACAGATTCATAAAATCAGAACGATCCATTATACTGCTCAACTTTTGCCTATCTATAATGGCATCAAATATCCTGATTTTGGTTGGTCAAACACAGATACACAGCAAGGTAAGAGCATTTGTACTCAGAAAAATGAGCAATACATGGTGGGGAAGAGTTGTTCAAAGGAATGGTCGGAAATTAATTGTAAATTAATGCTTTATTCAAATTTGAGCTTCTCAGGTAAGTTGAGTTTTGACCTTAAGAACACACCTTACATGTTTAAAAATAAGAACAAACGTTATGCTACAACTACAAGTTCACATTTGAAACATTGGTTTCAGAAATGAATAGGTGTCAATTCATGAGGCAAGCTTTAGAGATTGTGGGATGATTCTTTTTACTTTCAGTGGGTTTGAAAACTAACAGTAACAAATGCGTAGAAAAAGCAGGCAGGATGCACAAAGATCAGCCATGAACAGTTTATCTCTCCACAGCAAGTGTGAATTGCACTCATGTTTTTTTAAGAGTGGTCCTGAGAGATGCTGCAAGAGTCTGACTTTGATTTTAAACAGTTGGTGCAGTTTACATGAGGGTATGATGATATTTTCTGTTACATTGACATGTCTTTTCACTTCAATATAATTAAAATGTATCTGTCCATGTCATTCAGTCAAAACACAGTTTAATAACATACCATTCTTCTTCCTTTCTGAACTGATGAGACTATTCAGTGGACTATGTAATTATTTGCTAGTAAGCAATTTACTTTGATTCAACATTAATTATTAAAGCTGGCCCATACTATTCCCTACCTGGCACAGAATGAAACTAATATAATTGTGCAATATTATACAACGTAGAAACAGGTCATCTAGCTCAACTGAGTACTTTTGTTCCATTTGGGTCTCTTTCGATCCTCTCTAACTCGATTGGCAATATATTTTTTTGGAGGTGTTGACGATTGGCGAGAGCAGAGCATTTGGAGATCTGCAGTGTTTTTTTGAGGGACTGTGGTGCTCTGGATGCCAGGAATCAACAATCAGCTGTTTGACATCAATCTCCTGTTCACATTAGTTCTATGTTATCCAACTTTCACATCCACTCCGTATATACTAGGGACAATTTGCAGAGGCCAATTAATCTACAAACCCACACATCTTTGGGATGTGGGAGAACCAGAGGAACTCAAGCAGTCACAGGGAGAACATGCAAACTCCAGAACTCTGGGAACCCGGGACGCTGAACTGAGGCAACAGTTCTACCATCTGTGCCACTGTGCTGCCTGGTTTGGATGATTGGTGAGTACAGTGAGTCGGGATCATTAGGAAGTGGGGAGGGCAGTGGTGACGGGTGAGTGTGGGATTGAAGGAAAGTAAGTTATGAAACTTATTTTAGCAGGGATTTAGTCGAGCAGTGGTAGATATCCCAATAGCACATACCAGTGGTGCCCAATGACAACCTCTTCTGGGCCAAGATTGTCTAACTTTCCCAGAAGCTCCCCAAAGGAAGGACTGTACTGGGAATGTCATCGTTTGAAGGATATCTCAGATGGAAGTTGCTTGTGCACCTGAAACTACCTAATAATTTCCAGAGTGATGTTAAACAACCAGAACTTGATCGTACCAAGTTTTACTCCAGGAAAGATTGATTTTAGACCATGTGTTGCTGAAATAGGTAGCTCTATTTTAGCTGAGTTATCAGCCAGGAAGTTTAGTCTCAGGTATTACAGCGGTAGACTATAATTATCTGTGTTGCTTTACATGCAAGGTTCACTTCTTATACATAGTAACCAAGAAAGTGTGGGACTGCAGCTAGAGCATTTGTGCTTAGATTTGCAACCTTCATTATAACAGTATAACAGTATAACAGAGCTTTATTTGTCATTCGGTACCGAAGTACCGAACGAAACTACATAGCAGTCATAGAAAAAAAGAACACAAGATACATAACCCCAACACAAACGTCCATCACAGTGACTCCAAACACCCCCTCACTGTGATGGAGGCAACAAAACTTCCACTCTCTTCCCCACGCCCACGGACAGACAGCTCGTCCCCGACCGACATTCTCTTCCTGGGATATAGCTGACTTCCAGTTAAGTCACGATCTAATGAACCTCCTGCCAATTGTAAGCAATAGGTAACCTTTCTATTTATGGAGCCAATTCTATAAAACACATGTCTAGTATTTGTAGCACTTAAATTCAAGTAGATATCACTAACTATGGCTCTCTTCCCTATGTAATCCCTGTTTTACTTTCCACTGTAATTTTCTGAAGCTAATTCGCTCATTCATATTCCCTTATTCACCATTTGCTTCAAAGGGCTTAATTGAATTAATCTGTTGGTTTTCTTGTAACACAAGATTATAATCAGGAACAGAAGTAAGCCAGCTGGCTGTTCTACCATTCTGTAGGATCAGTCTTGACTTCATCATCACTTTTCTGCATTCTACACATTCCCCTTGACTTCCTTGTAGTCTAACCAACTTGTCAATCTCAACCTTGAATAAATATAATGAACATTTCAGTTTTCTGGGATGGACAGTTCCAAAGATTCACAATCCTCCAAGAAAATAAATTCCTCTTCATCGTTGGTGACCCCATGTTCTGAAACTATGGCCCCAGTTCGAAATACGTTAGCTAGCAATCCCACCTATAAATCTTACTCTGAAACTTGTGTGTTTCGATTGGGGTCGAGATTTGGGGATCATGCAGTGTTCATTCTACAAATCTGTTCAGCATGTCTTTGTATAATAGTCCCTTCATTCCGGAAATCAACTCTGTGAATCTTCTTCATACCGCCTCCAATACAAAGTGCTGGAGTAACTCAGCAGATCAGACAGCATCTCTTGAGAAATGGATGGGTGGCATTTCAGGTTGAGTTCCTTCTTCAAACTCAGTCTGAAAAAGGGTCCCAATCTGAACTGTCTCCTATCCATGTTCTCCAGAGATGCTCCCTGACCCTCTGAGTTACTCCAGCACTTTGTGCCTTTTTTTGTAAATCACCATCTGCAATTCCTTGTATCTGCCTCCAATGCTATGGCTGAGGAATTGGTGCAAGGAACAGTGATTCAGGTTTTGGTCCATTGGGATCTATTCTGGGGCAGAGGTGACCTGTACAAGAGGGAAACCTACATCTTGGCAGGCAGGTTTGCTAGTGATACATGGATGGGTTTAAACTAGATTGGCAGAGGCTCTATGCAGGACCAACACAGGTGAGAGGTTATGTCGGTAGAGTCATAGAGTCATATAGCTTTGGCCCAACTTGTCCACGCCGACCAACATAGCCCATCTACACGTCCCACCTGCCATTGTTTGGCCCATACCCCTCTCAACCTATCCTATCCATGTAAAAATCCTAGCCATTGTAAACATAACCCCTTCATCTCAACTCTGTTTTCTGTTAGTTAAGCTACTCTCCTATCCATATAAATATATTATCACCATCCACTGTAGGACAATAATATTTTAGTTGGCACCTTATGGAATGCCTTATGGAAATAAAAATATTCTACATTTAGGGCAGCATGGTAGCATAGCAGTAGTGTTGCTGCCTGACAGCGCTTACAGTGCTAGAGACCAGGGTTCGATCCCGACTACAGGTGTTGTGTGTACAGAGTTTGTACATTCTCCCCGTGGGTTTTCTCCAAGATCTTCGGTTTCCTCCAATACTCCAGAGACATAATTGGCTAGGTATAAATGTAAAAATTGTCCCTAGTGTGTGTAGGATAGTGTTAATGTGCAGGGATCGCTGGTCGGTGCAGACACGATGGGCCAAAAGGCCTGTTTCTGCACTGTATCTCTAAACTAAACTAAACAAATTTAGTGATTTGCCTATAATTAACACTATGTGTTACATCCTCAAAGAACTCCAACAGATTTTGTCACACCAGCGGTTTCTTTCCTGAAGCATACTAACTGCTTGATTATCTATATGTCCTGCTGTCCCCCTAATAACAAATTGCATATTTAACCCAATAACAGATGTTAGGCGAATTGGTCCCTTAAGGGCCTATCCCACTTAGTCGATCTTTTTGGCGACTGCCGGCGACTGTCAAAGTCGTGGCAGATCACCGAACTTTTCTTTTACCCGACGACAATGATCACGACAATGCCGAGTCAGGTCGAGATTACAACGTCTTCTGAAACAACGCGAAAATTCCCACGCTGTCAATGCTTCCCCGGCATCCTGGTTTTCGCTGAAATCACTGACAAGTCGGTAAGTACTTGAGAGTTTTGAACTATAACACCTTGTATGGGTTACTTAAAAACCAAGCTTCACTGTAACAAGGAATAAACAGGATATACTTCCAGTTTACTAATAGCCATATTAAAAATAAAAAAAATTTAAGTGGTTAAGTGGAATTTTGTGAAAGGTGTGTGGGCATTCTTTGAAAATGTAAGGGAGATGTATATCTGGTTTCTGGGTTGTATATCTGGATTTGGAGCTCATTTTAAATGTAATGGCTGAGGCCAAAAACATCGCAAAAATTCCCACGCTGTCAATGCTTCTCCGGCCTCCTAATTTTCACTGAAATCACTGACAAGTCGGTAAGTACTTGAGAGTTTCGAATTATAACACCTTGTATAGGTTACTTAAAAACCAAGCTTCACTGTAACAAGGAATAAACCGGATTTACTTCCAGTTTACTAATAGCTGTATTAGTAAAAAGTGGTTCAGTGGATTTTTGTGAAAAGTGTGTGGGCTTTCTTTGAAAATGTAAGGGAGAGGCATTTCTGGTTTCTGGGTTGAATATCTGGGTTTGGAGCCCATTTTAAATGTAATGGCTGAGGCCAAAAACATAGCGAAAATTCCCACGCTTACCTGACCGTCAAACTGTCACCTCCAATCTACCTGTCAAATGTCCTGACGGTAAATAAATTGGTTAAACACAAGCATTTTATGGTATTTTGAAATGACTTTACATATTTTAATATTATGTGCTTCTAAATGCATCTTAAGAGAACCTATCAAACCTGGGGACAGCATGCGACAGCGCCCGCAATAAGCTACGATGCCTGGCGATAAGCCAGCTGTCGCCGAGAGATTTCAAACCGTTTGATTTCTCGGCGACACGCCGAGATCCACTACAATCTTTGGAAGACTCCTCACGCTCATGCCCGCGATACCCCGGCAAACTGTCGGCGACAGCCCAGTCGCCGGCAGTCGCCTTAGAATCGCCTAAGTGGGACAGGCCCTTAAGTTTGCTATTCTCTGCCTCCCTTCTTTCCCAAATAGTATTGGTACATTTGTTTTGCGATTGCAATATTAAGAGTTGAGAGTTGTGGAACTAACCAAGCTTCACTTGAGTTTTCAGAGCTAGAGGGGGGATATGTTTTCTGAAAGTAATGTAACTCAGAAAGACTGGATTTCCGAGCCTTTTGTAGTTGGGGCAGCGAGCTTATTCTGTGTTTCAATGAACTTTCAGGACGAGCACCTTCAGTTAAAATAGAAGCTCTCATTTAACTGACAATCAATATTCAGTTCTGTTAATATATACAATTGAAGTATGTGGTCTTAAGCCAAAAAATACAAAAAGCACTTGAAGAACTAAATGAGCCTGAGTGGAATGGAAATATTATGTTTTGGGTCCATACCCTTCTTCAAACCTTTCATTTCCCATCAGATGCTGCCTGGCCTAGTGAATTCATCCAGCACTTTGTTTTTGTTTTGTTTTTTGCTCAACATTCCAGCATCTGCAGTTTCTTGCATATCAAGCTATATGGCTCATTGAGAATATAAGTGAAGGATGACCTCAAAGCGCCAATTCGGAAAGTTACCATGTCTTGTTAGATTGTCTGCATTGAAATAGGCATGCCACTCCCATTAACTCCAGGTCTTTACAATGTGGGTCAGTACTTTTGTCTTTGACACTTGGAAATGGAGCGATTGTAAGATTGCAAAGTTGCTGTGGTCTCAATTCATTATATGCACAGGCCTTTGTGCACACCTGCCCATGTGTTTATTTTTGTCAGGATATATGGAAATGGGAATAGATTGTCCAGGCGGTTCCGAACAGGGTTCCTTTCCTGAGAATTGTTTGTACCCGAACAGTTTGTAAATCGGGAATGAACAAAAGCAGTGCGTGGGAGCGGTGATGGGAGAGTGAGCAGGCACAGGAAGAGCTACTGCCAGCCAGCCTCACTGACTCAGTGTGTGAGTATGCTCAGCATTCCCAGCTCTGCTCAACTCCACCCAGCCTTGGATTATTGCAGTCCAGGGGTGAGGGATGAGGATGGTGGAGAGAAAGGCATGCAAAAATATCCTATTCCCACACATAAGAAGTTGTCAGCAGCCCTACAACAGCCAGCAAATCCGTCCCATCCATCCTGCGGCTCTCCCAAATGCTTGTTGATATATACAGGTCGATCATCAGTTGGGTGTTTGTAATTTGGGGAGGAGCTATTGCTCAATAGGATGCCTTCGCTCAGTAGATGACATAATTGCATTTCTAGCTAGTTCAGTTTTGCAGTTCATTGTTAACATGCTGAGTTGCAATATCATGTCTTGTAAGTACAGAGCTAACAATTGTTTGTAGAAATCATTAAATGGAAACAATGTGAAGTCATTGGTAAGATTATAAATTTAATACAGAATGGTGAGATTCTGTTTCATGGCTGATGTCACAGACCCTAAACTAGTTGAACAGAACTGATTTCTGACCAACATAAAGATAGTTTGGAAGGAGTGATCTGTCTTGAGGTGAATGGAATATTTGTAAATTGCATTTGTAAGAAATTAATTATTAAGTTTTCCAATGGTAATGCAAGTACACCATGACCTGAAAACAAAAATCAAGAAGCCTAAAGAAGAAGCTGCAATTTACATAAAATATATTATATGTGTAAATGTCATGTTATATATGGTGAAACAATGACTATCTTGGTACAAGGAAAAAATATATACTAATGTTCAAATGTTTCAATCGTATTCAGTGCTTGGATTATAAATTTTATTAATGCACATGACAGGTGGAGTTTGTCCTATTGGAAATCTATGCAATAAAAATGAACGAGAAGGACGTCATTGCTTCGTACACTGAAGAAGGTTTTAGGTTCTTGTCCCTGTGGTGTATCTTTAATTGAGCTATTCAATTAATTCTACTTGCCTCTTCCTTCCACATTGCTCTGCAGAAATATCCTTGGCAAATATATGCAATTTCCCTTTGAAAGTTTGTATTAAATCTGTTTCCATCATTTATAGGTGTTAAGTTCCAGATAATAACAGCTGATTATATTAAAACATCTCACTTTCTCACAAATTCAATGCCAATTATCACAAATCTTGTTAATGTTGACAGTCAATGGATTTTTTTCTTTATTAAGTTCATTAAAATCCTTCCTCAATTTGAATGTCCATTAAGTCTTTTCTGGGAAATGAAAAATTAATAAACATAGATACTAGAAAGTAGAAAATGCTACAAATATTCAGCAGGTCAGACTGCATCTGATGAAAGAGAAACTGAGCAAATAATTTTGATGAAGTGTCTTGAACCCGAAATGTCTTTCTCTTCCCACAAATGAGAATTTCCTGCTGTGTATTTTCTACACCTTCTGTTTTTAACTTTTTATTCCTATCTCTTAAGTTTTTCATCCATAGTAGTAAATCTCCTATCCACCATCTCCAAGGCCATGAAACCCAATGGGTTTGGTTCAACAAAATTCTGCACAATGAGAATAAATGAGGAAATGTGTGCTAAATTAGGATTCCGTGCAGTCGGTAGTTATGTGTATCAAATTAAACTGGATCTAACTAACAATAAAACAAACAAACTCAATACATCATAACAAAATCTGATACTTATGTGCACATTAAATTAAAATTAATGTGTGTCCAATTGTAAACTTTTCATAGGCTTCTGGATGTTCATACTGAATTGCTGTATCTGAGTTTTAAATCATCACTGATTGTAGTTTTTGAAATTCATATTTTCCATGAGGTGTCACCTTGAAACAAATCAATGCTTTATCTGCAGAATCATTGAGTGTAATAAATACACAATAGTGCAGGCAACATCTATTAGGTGCCAGTCATTTGATAAAATTAACATTTTACCAACACAATTCCACTTTTCAGTTTTTGTACTGTGCCTTACTCATTGTGCATTGTTTGTGATAAATTGTTCTAATGTTCCATAATCTGCAACATTATTACATTAGTTGTGAGTTGCAAGAGATAACTATTTTGCTGCTCTGCATAGTATGTATAGGAGTCCTTGGGTAGTAATTTATATGTAGGTTGAACTTTTATACATAAATTGGACACAAACATATCCATCTATTCTCCTCATTTGATTCTGGGTTTTTGTTCGACCAGAGCTATTTCTCTGGTTGTTCCTATTTGCATCTGATACAGGAAACAATAGAAAATACTGATGAGTTTGTTTTTCAAGTGTTCCATCAATCAGCTCTGAAGACAAATGTCTTCACATCTCACACTGCAATTCTATTCTTGTATATTTAACATCTCCTTGAAAGACACAGTGGTTGAGCTCCTCCAGTTTAGCCATAATTTGCACTGAACTGTACTTTCATCCTGCTAATGGAAGTTTTCCCAGAACATTGCTTACCTTAGTTTGGAGGCATGTACATTGTTTAATGTAGATATTGTATCATTTAACACACCCAAGGAGCACCTGTATACAATTTAATGTCTCTTTAAGGCACAAGGTGTTTTTGAAGGCATTTGGTTAAAGGTTAATATTCCTGAGAGATCATCAGGCCAACTATATATTGAAACTAAACTAAAATAATGTAGAACTCAGAAGTATTTGATGAAAGATATTTTGTATTGGTAGAAAGATTTATCTGAATATTGAAAAATATTGGCTTTCTTTAGAGGAATAACACAGAAGTAACACAAATATAAATCTGTGATGACAGAATATCTAAAGTCCTCTGGGCATATTGAAAGTTGTATCTTAGGATGAAGAATTCATGAAAGTTGAATCGAAGTGATCATAATATAAGTAAACGTGAAATTATGAAATCATCCCTGTTTAGTATTGGTCATGAAATTTTGAACTTGTTCAAAAAGAGGTTCAACTGATAATATCAACTGTCAAACTCATTTATATTGCTATACATATATTAAGGTAAGTGAATATGCTGTCATTCAACTGTTTAAATGTAACAACCAAACATTTTGTTACTGATGGGAGTAACACCAAATGCCCAGCAAAATGCTCAAACTTTAACAGCATGTGCACATAAGTATCAGATTTTTTTCCAGGAAATTAAGAAAATTGCTTTATTTTCTATGTTTTTGCAAGGAGCTTCTCAAGGTCTTTAATTAATGTAGCTTCAGAATGTATTTCTCACTCTCATTAAGAAATTACTTCACACATTTGTACTACTTTCCTACAGGGTGTGTGTATGATGACAGCAGCGTTCCTGCATTTCTTTTTCCTCTCTTCATTCTGTTGGGTATTAACAGAAGCCTGGCAGTCCTATCTCGCTGTGCTGGGTAAAATTAGGACGCGGCTGATAAGGAAACGCTTTCTCTGCCTTGGCTGGGGTATGTGACACTCTTTATAATTAGAATGCATATCATGTGTGATTTGCAATGGAACTGTTAACATTTGAAACTCAGAGCCAATGGTTCGGATCTGTCCAAGTGGATTGGATGTTAATTGTATTATCAAAACTGCACAGTACAACACATTTTATTTCCCTTGGCCATTGGAGATGCTGTATTGTACTCAGTAATGGGATTCGTGCTTCGGTAAGGAAAACCACTAATGAGAGTACAAATACCCAATCAATAATATGATTCATCAGTGCAGTTTTGGTATTATTAACCAGGTTGTCTGTCTAAGACTAGTTCTGCCCCTTACTTGTCTTGCAAACAGCTGTCTTCTGCTATTCTCTTCAGTTATATATATTATCTTCTGCAGGTAGTCCAGAACCATGTTTAGATTATTTATTTCGGTCCCATTTCCCCCACATTAAACAACTTGTTCTCTCTGATCCCGACTAATTTCATTCTTTCCAACAACTTTAATTGAAATATGCTTTTCCTCTCTCAATATCATTTCTCAATCCTTCCTTTCAAAAGTTCTGAGCTCTGTAGAAGTCAGAATATCTCTTTTATTTAATTTAGGATTATCAGTTCAAAGGGAACATTACTATAACCTCAGAAAATAAAAAGATTCAACAGGTCAGGTAGCATCAGGAAAGAGATAAATAGTTATTTTTTCAGGTTGATGTCTTTTTAACAGAAGGCGGAGAAATTGGATCGTGCTGCCGTGTTTATATGAACGCAGTATGGTTGAAAATCAGTGCTATGGGGCAAAATCATGAAAACACAGTTTATATCCTAAAATGGCACTTGTGTAAAATGGCCAGTATTTCCAGTTTCAATGGATGCCAGCCAACTGAGAATCCTTTCATGGGTGTGAAAGAAGTGACAATCAGGTGCCATGCAATGCTGAAATTAGTTTTACACTTTAGAAGAATTGTTAGCCATCCAGAGGGATGAAGGTTTTCCTAAAGTTCCATTCACTGCAGCTGTACAATTCAAAGGGCAATTAATTTTTTTTGTCTCCTCCAGAACACCTTTGAAGCCGCTCACTGATTCAAGAGGCTCCAGCTGTTTGCCACTCTGACAGTGGCCCCCAAGCACGACCATTTCTGGATTTATTGCTTCTTTGTCATGAGTGCTTCTCTGGTGGCCCTGTAATGTATCGTGTGTATTGGAGATGTGGGACAAGCATTGCAAGCAGAGTATACATGCCAGGAGACCCACAGGAAGAAGTAACATATCCTATCTCTGAAGAGTATCAGGGAATACAACCCTATCTCCAGCCTGTGTTTGGAGGCTAAGATTTTGAGGGCAGTGCTAATAGAAATCTGTGACCCATTCTTGGATGGAGCTATCAATACACTCCAAACACAGGTTTTGCTCAGAGAGATCATTGTCACCCTGTGGTTCCTTGGCTATGGATCGTTCTATGTAATGATGACTGATTTAATGCAGCATTCCCAGGTTCTTGCAGATCACAGTGTTTGGCCCATCGCTGATGGTTTCTACATTATGGAGGGACTTTATATCCTTTGCCTTGAACAGAGAGAATTATGCTGATTGGCAGTTTGACTTGCAGGCATTATGGATTAGTGGACGTTTAGTGAAAGATAGACAGCACTCTCGTGATACTCAGCGCTGCTCATCAGAACCCAGACTTCCTCATTAATCTCAAAGGTGATCACTCCCTGCATGTACAACTTGCAGTAGACTAGAGGAAAACATTCTCATTGTCAGTACCATGTGCCACAGAAAATTCACAACGCTCTTTCCTACCATATTTCAGTTGCTGCTTCATCCATCATGTTGGCCTTTAGGAGATTAGTGCTGTGCTTTTGACTCCATTCTGTGTTCCATTGTACCGAGTGGAGTGTGTCAATATAATTAACAGGATGTCTTTCATTTACAGTGTCATTTTCAGGTCATTCTTTGGTACCCACCTGAGTGTGGATTTCACTCTATGTCGCTGCCTTGTGGACAGTGTTGCCATTAGGATGTCTTGTTATCTAACCAAGGCCCTTTGGGATAATGAGGTGGTAGAGAACAGGCACAACAGGTGACAGATGAGGAGGATCTTGGTAAAATAGTGGCCTTCTTGCAACTTCCTGACAGGCCTAGGCTAATTTCCTAGACATTCTGGACCCCATTTCACAGGCTCGCTGTCCAGTCAGAGAGAGAATAAATGTGGAGATAATTGACCACATTCATACCATCTGCCTTTGCTATTCAGTTGCCAAAGGTCATGAGGGGTTATTGCTTTGCTCCAACTCTGCAAACCCACTACATTGGACATCACCCATGCTCACATAATCAATGAACCCTGAGACAAGGGCCCACTAAGCTGACCTTGGCCACTGGCCACCTGCTACTGATGTACAGACCACTGCTGTAGTACTTGAGTGATTTGCGAAGTATGGAACTTTGTGGTATTAAGTAACCTTGGACATCAGCATTTCAAGAAGTGGAAATAATGAAGATGGCAGGGTCATTAGTCATATCATCTCTACATGTGATTTTCAAATTGTAGGATATTGATAACAATTTGTCCACATCATTACAGAGTAAAGGTATGATGATGGAGCCTATGAATAAGGTCATTTGTCACATTATGATATCTTACCATGCAGTTGAGGAATACATTACAATGGTTTTACCTGGTCAGGCTGAGATGCTCCAGATAGAATAAAGTGAAGATACTACATAGACCCAGAAAGCCACAGCAATGAACTCATCTCAAAAAGTAAATTTCCCTGATACTAACTATGTTTTATACATTTGTGAGTGGTTTCAGAATTTTTTATATTTCAGATTTGTTATATTCAAAGTACTTTTTGTATCTACAAAAGCTCTTTTTTGTTGTTGGCATTTACAACTTTATGGATTTACTTGAAGAAACATGTCTATTTAATCAATTCACCCTTGGCATGAGTTGGGTCGTCCCAGTTTACTGCAATGCTCAAGACGTTAGCTTCCATGAACTTGGTCCTGCAAGTTCATGGAAGCTTACCTTCTTGACCCTTGCAGTAAACTGGAACGACTCAACTCATGGATTAAATCATCAGGCTGCTGCAATGATGTGTCATCAGGGCTGCAGTTTATTTCAGTTGATGCCAAACTACAGCGATCAGTGATTTTTACCATGCAGCAGTGATTGTTCTTTGCCTGACTGAGTCCCATTGTTACCATTCGGAAATACTACATTTCAATTCCAAATTTCAGCCTTTTAAAACAGATATAATTCACCTTATCTCGTATAATTCAAAAAAACTCTTCGCAATCAAGTGCTTTCCAGTATAAAAATGAACTGAGATTGGTTTCAATGAAAAGAATAACTTTGTATTCTGGTGAAGTAAAGTGGAGCAGATGAGCAGTCAAATCCAAATGTTAACTGCCAGTGGAGTAGAGATTTGTCACTGTGGGAATAAGCAGAGATATTATCAAACATTTCTAAATGCAAACAATTTAAGCCGTTGTGCTAGTATTTGCAATAAGTTCAAGCTTTACATCTTTTTAAGATAAACTTTCCCTGAGATATTTCTTGTCTTCTACAGAAATGGTGTCTTTCTATTGGCAGAAAGGGCCATAGCAGATGCAAGTGGTGCAGCGCTAATGAGAGGTGTTTTTTCAAAAAGCTATCTTAAGCAAGCAATTTTGGAGGATAACAAATGACTGCTATCATTTAAACATGCCTGGTAAAACTAATTTGGGGATTCACATTCTGAGCACAAGTTTACAAAAAAAGCTAGTTTAGTTTACTGTTACGTGCACTGAGGCACAGTGAAAAGCTTTTGTTGTGTGTTATCCAGTCAGCAGAAAGACAATACATGATTACAATTGAGCAATTTACAGTCTATAGATACATGATATGGGAATAACATTTAGTGCAAGGTAAAGTCCAATCACAGGTAGTCCGAGGGCCACCAATGAGGTAGATAGTAGGTCAGGACTGCTCTCTAGTTATGGTAGGATGTTTCAGTTGCCTGATAACAGCTGGGAAGAAACTGTCACTGAATCTGGAGGTGTGCGTTTTCACACTTCTGTACCTTTTGCCCGATGGGACAGGGGAGAAGAGGGAGTGGCCAAGGTGCGATTAGTCCTTGATTATGCTGCTGGGCTTACCAAGGCAGCATGAGGTATAAATGGAGTCAATGGAAGGGAGGTTAGTTTGTGTGACGGTCTGGGCTGCATCCACCATTTACTGCAATTTCTTGCTGTCTTGGATGGAGCTGTTCCCGAGCAAAGCTAAATGCTTTCTATGGAACATCTGTAGAAGTTGGTGAGAGTTATAGGACACATGCCAAACTTCCTAAGCCTTCTAATGAACTGGAGGCGTTGTTGAGCTTTCTTGGTTGTTTCTTCACTATGGGTGGTCCAGGAGAAGTTGTTGGTGATATTGACTCCGAGGAATTTGAAGCTTTCAGCCAGCTCCACTTCGGCACCGTCAATGCATACTGGGGTATGTGTACCACTTTGCTTCCTGAAGTCGATCACTAGCTCCTTTGTTTTGCTGACATTGAGGGAAATGTTGTCTCAACACCAGATAAATGCCTTGGAATGGTAAATATAAGTTTCACATTCACACTTCACAGAAGGTATGGTAGGCACGTCACAACACGAGGCAGCAAGTATTTGGATTGCTCAGTGACCACAATATGGATTTCACTCCTGACACACCATAAGATATCTTACTGGATTAGGAGTAGAAGAATTGTGTTCTTTTCTAAAAGTGGGTAAGAAAGTCACAGGGGTAAATATCATGTTCAGTGTCAGAGCAGATGGCAGCGGTTGTTCAGCCAAGTTCCCTGTCCCAGGACATGGTTCCAGTGCAGAAATAAGGCTGTTTTACATGACAACCTCCCAAATACATCTTTCAACAACTATGCAATCATCTACATCTAAATATTTCATCTGCACTCTACACGAAAATCCAGATGTCCTTCATGAAGCCACTTGTTCTTCATAAAGAGCACACAACTCATTAACAATGTGAAGCATCACATTCTCTTCTAGGTGATGCATATATGGAATGAGCTACCAGAGGAGATGGTTGAGGCAGGTACTATTTTCAACATTTAAAAGATATTCGGACAGGTACATGGGAAAGACTGGTTTAGAGGGATATGGACCAAACATGGGTAAATGGGCCTAGTTTAGATGGAGCATCTTGGTCGGCATGGACGAATTGTGCCGAAGGGCCTATTTCTATGCTGAATGATTCTATGACAAGGTGGACCTAAAGGTACCAGTGGAATTTGGCTAGGAGAGAGGGAAACATGACTCTTTGAGGAGGTTGTATTCGCTGAGCATTGATAAATGCCATGAAGACAGGCAGACTGATGGAAAATTTTAAATGTTCATTTGTCCAAAAACTTGTTTCACATTTGTTTTCCAGTCTCCTGTTTGTTGGTTTACCTGGCGACATTTTTACATGGAGCAATTCTCGATAGCTTCTGAAACCAATTGTACCAAATGTTCGAGGTTACTCTTTTGCTCCATTATTTCCTTTTCTTTGCTTACTTCCTTTTGGCTAGTTTCATAATTGATATTTTCTTTAACAATTTTCTCTTACTTTTAATTATTCTACCCCTTGCTTTTTTAATTGTTGCATATACATTTGAAATAATGCTGCAGGAAGCTTTTAAAGTGTGACACAATGTGTAATATGATGGGTTAGATATGTAATGCAACTGCAATGGTGAGCAAGGGGATATAATATTTCATGAAATAAGAGCATGAATGGAAACCTGTCAGACCTGGCTGAAGTTTTGGGCCAGATAGCCCCTCCACCTCCAACTAATGTCATGGCTGTAGATGCAACAAATTGAAAACTTTGGGATGTGATCTGCAAGGTCTTAGAATGATTTACTGTAGAAATTCCGAGATGTAATTTATGGAACATAAAACCAGGTTTTCACAGTTGCTTTTTGTTACTTCTCCTTAGGATTACCTGCACTGATTGTGGCCATTTCGGTGGGATTTACCAAAGCAAAAGGATATGGAACAGCAAATTAGTGAGTATTTGCAGCAATGTAATCCTTGTGGAAGCTGCTGTATTGCAGCTGTTGTTGCATAATCAATTCCATCACAGAGCACACCTTCCCCAAATAATACATACAATACTCTTTCAGCTCTTGCCTCGTTAGACTAGCTAGCTCAGCCTATTCACTATCACCAGTTACAGCCACCCACATCTGGAAATTGAATCACCCCTACTCTTGGTGCATTAAATGAATACAGTGTAGTGTTAACAACAGATTGAAAGGAGACAAATATAGATGAAATTTGGATATTCATATTTCAAGAAATTGTATTGCGCTTTTCTAACATTAAGAGATATTAAGCTTTCACCCTGCGTGTGTCAGTCGACAGTGCTATTCCATCAGCTGCCTCAGGGGACTGTGGAAGGAGGGGGGAGTGCAAAAAATTAGTACATAGTGGAGAACAATACCTGCATTTCCCATGGAGACACTGTTCCTGGAAACAAACATTACAGTGATAATTTCCAATCCATTGTTTTGGGGATATGTTTCACTGCTTTCAGGATGACAGTCATAGGGTCACACAGCCACGAAACAGGCCCTCTTGCCTAACTTACCCATGACGACCAAAATGCTCAATCTACACTAATTCCACCTGCCTTTGTTTGGCCCATATCCGTCTGAATCTTTCTTATCTACGCATCTGTCCAAATGTTCACCTTGATAAGCTGTAAATTAATTGCCACGGTGTGTAAATAATAGGCACTGTGCTTTTTGGGGAAGAAGGGGGGAAATAATATGAGGAGATGACAATGGTATTCATATGAATTGCAATTGGAAATGCCCAGTCCAGTTTCCTGATCGATGGGATTTCAAAACATCCAAAGATAACGTCTTATGCTTTGTTTACACTTAAAATATCCCCATTTATTTGCGCAGATTTAAAATTAGGTTTTACCTTCATAATTTTCTTGACAAAATTACCAGGATAAGAATAATTGCAGTATAAATGCAATAACATTTTAGTGTCTTAATTACCTTCTTAATATTCACTGTCACTATAGGTCTCCAGAGATCCCAAATTTCATTTACCTGCCAGGGTTGTTTAACACTGTTTACTCTCTTGGGTTATTCCCATAATTTTGCCAAGCTGAGGACTAAACTATTTAAATCCCCCACATGCAGCCTAAGAAGGGGTTCCTTTCAACAGCTCTTTAACGTTCGACATGGTGCAACATTTAACCCTTGAACTTTAATGGTGTACAATGCTATTTTACAAAATATTATTGTGATTTGATTACAGGGAAAAAAAGGACTCATTTGGGAATAGGTCCACACAGAGTCCCTTTCAACTACATTGCTTTGAAGTGTGGCACTGCTGTTGGTGCTGCAGCCCCCAGCACCAGCCATCGGGTTTAATCCGAACCTTTGCACTGCTACCATTGATGGGTTCCCCTAAATGCTCCAGTCTTCTCCAACTCTTCAATCATGTCCTTCTACAGTGACTACTGTAAAATATCTCCATTGTGGATAAGTGACAAAAGAATCAAATAAGGGCATTGATAGATATGTGAGAAAGATTGGGTCATAGGGAAACACGGAAGGGCTATGCGACACTAATGGGACTGTTTTGCTGGGCTCCAGCAAGGACCTGATGGGTGAATGGACTCCTGCGTCATAAAAAGCAAGTTAATCTTTCCTCTGTTTATAAATAGTTCCAGCTAGATGACTCAGCCAATATATTTTCACCAAAATCTGCATGGAATCCCTCAAAAGCAGACTAGCTGGATTAAACAGAAATACGTAATTGCTGAGTATGTAATGTCCAAAAAAATTAAAATCATTAGTGGGTTGTGGAAATAGGAAAGAAGCTTTCATGCATTCAGAAAGTATTCAGACCCCTTCACTTTTTCCACATTTTGGTATGTTGCAGCCTTATTTTAAAATGGATTAAATTCATTTTTTTTAATCATCAATCTACACACAATACCCCAGAATGAAGAAGTGAAAACAGGTGTTTAGAAAATTTTGCACAGTAATTAAAAAGAAATAGCTGAAATATCACATTTACATGAGTATTCAGACCCTTTGCTATGACACTCAAAATTGAACTTATGTTCATCCTGTTTCCATTGATTATCCTTGAGATGTTTCTACAACTTGATTGGAGTCCACCAGTGGTAAATTAAATTGATTGGACGTGAATTGGAAAGGCACACACCTGTCTATAGGTCCCACAGTTGACAGTGCACGTCAGAGCAAACACCAAGCCATGAAGACAAAGGAATTGTCCGTAGACCTCCGAGACAGGATTGTGTCAAGACACAGATCTGGGGAAGGGTATAAAACAATCTCTACAGCATTGCAGGTCCAGAAGAGCACTGTGGCCTCCGTCATTCTTTAATGGAAGAACTTTGAAACCACCAGAACTCTTCATAGAGCTGGCCGCCCGGCCAAACTGAGCAATCGGGGGAGAAGGGCCTTGGTCAGGGAGGTGACCAGGAACCCGATGGTCACTCTGACAGAGCTCCAGAGTTCTTCTGTGAAGATGGGAGAACCTTCCAGAAGGACAACTATATCTGCAGCACTACACCAATCAGATCTGCATGGTAAAGTGGCCAGACGGAAGCCACTCCCCAGTAAAAGGCACATGACAGCCCGCTTGGAGTTTGCCAAAAGGCACATAAAGGACTCTCAGACCATGAGAAACAAGATTATCTGGTCTGATGAAACCAAGATTGAACTCTTTGGCCTGAATGCCAAGCGTCACCGCTCATCACCTGGCCAACATCTTACCTACGGTGAAGCATGGTGGTGGCAGCATCATGTTGTGGGGATGTTTTTCAGCGGCAGGAACTGGGAGAGTAGTCAGGATCGAGGGAAAGATGAATGGAGCAAAGTACAAAGAGATCCTTGATGAAAACCTGCTCCAGAGCATTCTGGACCTCAGACTGGGGCGGAGGTTCACCTTCCACCAGAACAACGACCCTAAGCACACAGCCAAGACAACGCAGGAATGGCTTCGTGACAAGTCTGTGAATGTCCTTGAGTGGCCCAGCCAGAGCCCGGTTTTGAACACGATCGAACATCTCTGGAGGGACCTGAAAATAGCTGTGTATCGACGCTCCCCATCCAACCTGACAGAGCTTGAGAGGATCTGCAGAAAAGAATGGGAGAAATTACCCAAATACAGGTGTGCCAAGCTTGTAGCATCATACCCAAGAAGACTTGAGGCTGTAATCGCTGCCAAAGGTGCCTCAACAAAGTACTGAGTAAAGTGTCTGAATACTTATGTAAATGTGATATTTCAGTTTTTTTAAATTCCTTTGCAAAAATTTCTAAACACCTGTTTTCACTTTTTTATTATGGGGTATAGTGTGTAGATTGATGATAAAAAAAACCCAATTTAATCCATTTTAAAATAACGTAACAAAATGTGGAAAAAGTGAAAGGGTCTGAATACTTTCTGAATGCACTGTATGTTCTTCCCAGATACTCAGATTTGCAGGGTGAAACTTGCAGTCAGAACATAGTACAATTAGGCACCACATATTAAAGTGAAATTCTTCACTCCAGAACCCACGATAAAAAAAAATCCTGTTTCCTGTGGATCTTTCTTCCCTGCAGAACTCCGAAGACAGATATTTTCCCATTGTTTCTAATTGTTTTCCTCCCTCCAAGGAAGCCTTTCAATTTTAAAAGGTTGTTTTACCTTTGTTATCTTCAAAATTCTCATAAAAACCTAGGGTCTGAGACCCTTTATAATGAAGAGGCAGACTTTCAGCTTTGATCAGTAATGTTAGTAGTTATAATGGAGTCCCTCTGTGCAACTCATCAGTTGCCACTGCGATTAACTCTCGTATCAACGTTCCCACAATCTACTCTACATTATTAGTGGTTAGAGTGATAAACTTGAAGATGATAATTTCTATCTTTCCAGGTTGGGAACATGTGGTCTGATTTTATTGCCACTCACTTTGTAGACAGAATTGCAATATAAGACAACACGTTTTTTGTTAGGGGGATGTTTTCTGTTTTAGCAATGGCATTATAAATGGAGGGTAACATAAGGATGTTAATTGACATACAGATATGAAGTGAGATAATCATTGTGCTAATCAGCACAAGTTGGACAGTGTGTTCAGTGAGTAGCATGCCAATGGCCATTCCTCACCTGCTGCAAATGTCAGTGGCTCAGGCTCAAGGTGCAATACTGAGAAATGTCTGGTTGAATTTCCAGGTTGACCCCCGCCCAGAAAATTCCACTTCAATTCCATCGTCGTGATGTAACAATTCGATAAACCTTCACAATCAGATTTCTAGGCAAGATGTTAACTGATGCTGATTAGCAGAGGTCAACGGCACACAAAGGACTTTTGTTAAATATTTATCATTTCCAGATTCACGGTGTTGAATCTCCATTAAAGTGTGGAAAATATCTTAGATTGTTTGAGTATGACAATTTTGCACATTTATTGTAAATGCAATCGGGTGCAGGCAGCAGCACCCAACGCAGTCAGAGATATAGTGAACAAACTAAGGAGTGGGCCCAAAGTAGTTTTGGAACAAAGGATTGTGCCACCTAGCCAAAGAAATGCCAGCTGTAGATGGAGCCACGCATGATCCTGTGGTGCACATTTGATTTGAAAAAGGTAGGAGCAATCAAAAGAGAAGTTTTTCATGCTAAGAACAAATTCTGCTAAATGGATGTGACTGTTGGTGGAGGGGAGCTGGATATATATTTGTTCCAGAAAGAAGCAGAGGCCACTGAGACATTCCTGATGGGTGATGAAGGTGTATATAGAAAATGACACAAATTGCTGGAGTAACAGCAGGTCAGGCAACATCTCTGGAGCATATGGCTAGGTTTTGCATTGAGACTCTTCTTCATACTGAACGTGTATACAGATTGGATGTCCATGGTAAAGTTGGTGATCGGAGAATTTGAAGTTGTCAAAATGGTGGAGGGTTTGAGATATGTCCCAAATATAGATCGGAAGGGTCTGGACAAGGGGATTCAGGGCAGAGATGAAGAATGAAGCAAGAAGTTCGAAGGGGCAAGAAACAGGACAGGACCAGTGATGTTCGTGGATCTTGGTTAAGACATAGAAGTGGAGTGAATGCACCGTCAGGGTGGAGGTTGCGAAGGGGAGAATGCCCCAATGTGATGAGGTTTTAAGGTAAAAGGTGGCAGTTATAAATGAATTTTGAGGGTTATGTTTTTTTATACTGAGAAAGATTGATACCTGGAATGCGCTGCCAGAAGAGGTGGTTAAAACAGATATAGTTACTACATTTAAGCAGGTAGAGAGACTCTTAAATTGTCAGTGCATGGGATATGGTCCTAATGTGGGCAAATGGGATCAGTGCTGATGAGCAAAAATGTCAGCATGGTGTGTTGAGGGGCCCATTTCTGTGCTGTACAACTCTGACTCTATGAAAATAATATTTAGACTAATTTGTTGGGAGATTTTAGAAATAACAGAGTCCACAAGGGAAATGTGACTCATGTCATGTGCATGGACGTGGAAAAGGTGTTTGATAGTTTTTTTTCCCCCAAGATTGAAGCCCATGGAATAATTGGGGTTGTAGCAGGATAAACAAACAAACAAACAAACAAACAATAAACAGAGGAAAGCTTGGAAAGTTTATCGTTTGAACTGGAAGGAAGTGCACAGAGGAGTTCCCCGGGGTTTGGTACCAGGACAACCACCTTCTTAATGGAGCAAATCCTCTGTTACGTCGAGTTCCCTGGTTATCTGCATTCTGGACTAACCTGAACCGCCCACGTGGTCCAAGACACATTCTTCAGTTTTGTCCCAGCCCCAACTCTTTTTGAGCTTTCTCTCCCCATTACAATCTGTCTGAAAAATGGTCCTGACCCAAACATCACCTATCCATGTCCTCCAGAGATTTTGCCTGTCCCTCTGAGTTACTCCAGAACTGTGTTCTCTCACCATGTTATCTTGCATTTAACACCAACACGATCTTTAGATGATGTATTTTCATTCTCCAGCTCCTGACTTGACTATTCCAATTGTTGTAATACCCAGCTGACTAGCACTCCTCCATAAACTTTACTCTCCAAGTGATAACTGACACCAAGTGCTATAACTATCACATACTTGCTGACTCTCACTGAAATAGTGTCTTGACTTTAAATTCATCATTTTCTATTCATATCCATTCTATCTCAACCCTTATCCCCATGACCCAGTGAGAGAGATTCATAGTCCTCTAATCGTAGATTTAATCACTCTAACATTGGCATTCATCACATCAAAATCATATCATATCATATATCTACAGCCGGAAACAGGCCTTTTCGGCCCTCCAAGTCCGTGCCGCCCAGTGATCCGCGTACATTAACACTATCCTACACCCACTAGGGACAATTTTTACATTTACCCAGCCAATTAACCTACATACCTGTACGTCTTTGGAGTGTGGGAGGAAACCGAAGATCTCGGAGAAAACCCACGCAGGTCACGGGGAGAACGTACAAACTCCTTACAGTGCAGCACCCGTAATCAGGATCGAACCTGAGTCTCCGGCGCTGCATTCGCTGTAAAGCAGCAACTCTACCGCTGCGCTACCGTGCATTTTGGTCTTCCTCTCCTTTTTTTAATTCTAGCTTTAAATCTAAGTAATTGGCCAAGCTTTTTTTTATCAGTCCTATTTCTTCGATAATGATTCTGTGGAATACATTGGTTCATTTATCTCATTGAATTTGTTGTATATGTCCAAGATTTTATTGTGCCGAATATTGTGGGCAAAGAATGAACAGGGGCAGAGAGTTGAACAAATTAGCCATAATTTCAGTAAATGATGTAGAACCTGTTGCAGTGGTTAAAGGACCCGCTCCTGTTCATTCTTTTAATCTGCTTTTAGTTTGCTGGGAGTAAAAAAAAGATAATTAAAACAATTACAATGCACAAGAATAAGATTCCTTCTCATCGTTCAGTCTCCCACCTAGAATGATTCCAGGTTTAGGTTTATTATTGTCACAGGTACAATGTAAAGCTTTGTTTTGCATGCAATTCAATCAGACCAGATAATACCATATATACATAATTATACATTGTATACATAAATACATTTGTCTAACTCAAGTATAATAAGTGCAAACGGAAAGATACAGAGTGCAGAATATAGTTCTCAGCATTGTAGCACTCCAGTTCCAGACACAAAGTCTAATGTCCACAAAGGGGTAGAGGTGAATCGGACAGTACCCTGGCTTATGGAAGGACTTCAGAAGCTTGATAAGAAAGGGGAAGAAGCTGTCCCTGAGTCTTGGGGTGCATACTTTCAAGCTACTGTACCTCTTGCCCAACAGAAGCGGAGAGATGGAATAACCGAGGTTGGACAAATCTTTGATTATTTTTACTGTTTCCTGAGGTAGTGTGAAGTGTAAATGGAGCCAATGTTTATGATTTTATTGAAATCTTGTAGAGGAATTGGAAGGATGGGGCAAAGGTAATTCTCTTTTTAAAGCAGAGTATGGAAATTGAAGATAACCCATGGGCCACTATGTAGCTTAACAGAACAACATATCCCTTTTAATGATGACGTGTGCCTCTCAAAGTGCTTGAAACTGTGTTCTCACTTTCAGCTGCTGGCTGTCCTTGGAAGGAGGCCTCCTTTATGCTTTTGTCGGACCTGCTGCAATCATTGTATTGGTAAACATTATGTTTTAATGCTTCATTATGTTAGAATGTATGATATGAGAAAATGTTGTATGGATAGTTTAAACCTTTACCCTGCTGTGTGCATTACATCATGGGGACCGAATACAGAATTCTACCCAGTGTTAGAACTATGGAAATAAATGATTACTTTCCACATACAGTTTTATGCCGAATGTTAACTGTTGGCTTTTCCGGATTCATGTGCACAGCAAAGAGTGTATATTGCCTTGATTTTGTAACAAACTGTAGTCATACAAGACACTGTCCTGTGTTCATATTTCATCAAAATATTATCACAATTTTCACTGGAAGCACAAACCAGATTTTTGGGATGTCACTCTGCAGAGCCATCAGAGCAAGTTAGTTTTTAAAAATCTGTTCCAATATTTTGGTTTTGTGAAGTTAAATTATTTCCAATTAGATTGAAAGTAATTGATCAACAAAATAACAATGCCATACACACAGTTTCTGTGAAATCTATTGAAGGATCACACATAAAGTACATTCTGAATTATCGCTATGCATTGCAGACTCAGAGTTTCTGCACATAACAATAGTTTCCACAACTTATCAGTGTTTTGTTTCAAAAGGTTTTGGTTTCTCAGGGAAAATGTAGATGCAGTTCAATCATTCAATGATACTTTATTGTCACATTTACCTAGCTAGGTACAATGAAATGCTTTGTTTTGCATAGCAGCCGGTAAAATCATATAACAAACCTCACCTGGGCAGTGCACAAGTGTCGCCATGTTTTTGGCGCCGACAAAGTTACAAAAGTTCACCGAACTATCCTATCTGCTGCCTGCCGCCGCACATGGCAACAGACATCCCCACCAGATCCCCCTTCGTTCTTGATGGCCCTCTGCCGGGTCCCCCTTCATTTGTCCTAATGCCTTGTCATAGTTGCGAGAGGTGCTACTTGTTCGAAGTGGCTGCTGAACATTGGCAACTGCACTGGGGCTACCTCCTGCACCATTGCATCGGGGATACCTCCTATACCCGTACAGAACTCAGACTTCATTAACTTCACTACTAATTTCTCTCCTGCACTCAAATTTACTTGGAGCATCTTGGACATCTCCCTTCTGTTTCTTGATCTCACCGTCTCCATCAAAGGAGATAGAATATAAACTCACATCTATTATAAACTATTGTAAACCAATAGTTACAAACATCTATTATAAACTACATTTCTTCCCACCCAGCCTCCTGCAAAGACTCTATTCCCTCCTCCCAATTCCTCCGTCTACGCCACATCTGCACCCGAGATGAGGTGTTCCATATCAGGACATCTGAGATGTCCTCATTCTTTAGAGAATGGGGGTTCCCCTCTTCCATCATAGATGCAGCCCTCACAAGGGTCTCCTCTATATACCACAGCTACGCTCTTGCCCCCAGTCGTAACAGGAACAGAGTCCCCCTATTCCTCACCTTTCACTCCATCAGCCGTCGCACACAGCACATAATCCTCTGACATTTTCACCACCTCCAATGGGATCCCCCAACTAGCCACATCTTCCTATCTCCTGTTTCCCTGCTGTTACTTTAAACTAAAATAAGCTTTGTTGTCACCTTCTCCTAGCTAACAATGATTTATTCTACATTTTCCTTGACCTTCATCCCACACTCAAAATGAGAGGGTCGCATTTTCACACCTTACCCTGCCTTGTCTCTGTGTCTCCCTCTCCCCAGACTTTGTCTGAAGAAGGGTCTCGACCCAAAACGTCACCTATTCCTTCTATCCAGAGATGCTGCCTGTCCCTGAGTTACTCCAGTATTTTGTGTCTATCCAGTATAAACCAACATCTGCAGTTCCTTCCTACACATTGAGTAAATCCTTACTAACTGCTGGCATTCCTTCCTTCACAAGGTAAATATGCTGATTGGAATCATTGTCTTCAACAAGCTCATGTCCCGGGATGGAATATCAGATAAGTCCAAAAAGCAGCGAGCAGGGTAGGTATTGGCATTGAGGTCATTTAAAATTTTGTTTGGTTTGCAATGTTTGTGAAATATTGAATCTCAGATTTACCGTGTCCACTACCCTGCACCTGTCAATTATCTATTTACTGCATGGAAAGTTCATTTTTTCCCTCAAGCAGTTCCATTGAAATGACAGCTCCTCAGTGAATGTTGGAGACATATGAAACTGTTTCCAAGTGTAAGTTTAATATTCAATTACCTTACTCCAGAATAAATGGTAATGGCTTGACTTTGCCAAGAACTCTTTCTTTAAGGATGCTAGTGTATTTAATCGGGCCTGCTTTTCAGGTATCACACGCACAGCTGACAGCCCATTTAGAACAGTGCACATGGTGATGCAGCATATTGAAACAGGTCAATGGAAGTACCCAATGACTTTCAGGAGGCAGAATGCAATGCAGAAAAAAGCAGTCATCAAGACAGGATACAATCTGACAGAGAGATACAATTGTGATGAAATATTGGAATGGTTACCATGGAGACAGCAAGTTCTAGCAGCTAAGCCACATTATTTTTGAAGACGCCACACGGTTATAGCTTTGCAGTGCTCATAATATGCTAGTGACAGCAAAGAAACAGCAGGGATACATGTTCATGGTTAGCAAAGTCATAAATACATTTAAAAAGAGCAGAGTATGGTTTCTCTGAAAACAAGAAAGGTTTTAGAATGTAACTTCAATCTTTCAATGGTGATTTCACAAAATGAGCTCCCACAGAGTATAATGAATGCTGAATCAATCAAAGCATTGAAGAAGAAAGCAAGGCAGATTCCAAATTTAGTAAACGAACAACGATGTCTCAGCCCATCATCAAATGCAGGCTTTGACATACCATGAAGTAGGGCACAGGGAACAAAACCAAGCAAGAAACATAAGGGGACATTTCTGTCAATTTTTGTTGCCAAAAGTCAAAATATTTCCCTGATCTAAACAGTGAAAGCTCACTTTGTACAGAAACGAGAATGGGAAGAGAATGAGATTAAGTCAATTGTAAAGTTTATACTATTTGTAATGCTTTTTGTTCTGTGGGAGTGTCGCTTTTCCTTAGCAACAACATGGAAAATTAGAGGCTGTTTTACATTCAGCTGATTTCATTTCATTATTCATTATTCACTGTTTTGTTACACAGCTGTGCTTCATCCCCTCTGCTTTCCATTTCTTCCTAAAACACAAATAATGACAGACCCTCTTGTTCATTTGTAATAAAAACTTTTATGTTTTTGCAATACTCAGCAGGTCCGCAGCACCTATACAGAGAGAAACAGTTACGTTTTCTGGGTGACTGTTTCGGCACAGCTCGAGCAACCCAGGTTCAACCTTATCCTTCAGTGCTGTCAGTGTGGAGTTTGCACATCCTCCTTGTGACCACTTGGTTTTCCATTAGGTGCTCCTGTTTCCTCTCACATCTCAAAGAGATGCAGGTTGACAGGTTAATGGACTACTACAGTACACTTGATGGGGGAGGTAAAGGAATTGATCGCAATGTCAGGAGAAAAGGGGAAAGTCAGTGGATGAATGATATTTCTGCCAGGATAGTGACCTCCTGTATGTTCATTGGGGAAATATAGACTCATCAACATGAATAGGTTTGGATTTTAAAAAATCTGATTCTGAACATTCAGGCCCCAACATATGCAACCGGTGAGAATCTCCAGCATTTTCTGTCTTTATTTCATATTTTCAGTATATACAGTTTTTGCTTCTCATCTCTGGTTTATTGTACCTGTCTCACAAAATGTTAATACCTTCTGCTTCACAGAATATATATACTCCTTCTGAGATCATATCATCTCTTGGCAGAAGCTGAAGAAGCACCAGAAATCTGAAATTTATGAAATTTCTCTCTGATCTTTCTGGACAAAAAAAAATTATTCTAGCGATCTTCTAATAACCTTTTCCTAAACAGCCAAAGGCTGTGTTGATGCACTGAAGTTGGTGATTTTCATCATCAATGTTTGCCTTTCACTCAGAGGAGTCTCCCAAGAAATGCAAAATGTCCACTCTTTCTGTTCCTGTTATGGACCACAGCCCATAAGGTTTTTCATACCAACCACAATGAAGTGCTTTGAAGTATTGGCAATGGCCGACATTTGCACTCGTCTGCAATTCACACACAGGAAAATTAGAACTATGGAGAACACCAACTCTCTTGCACTGCATTCAGCCCTGTGGCCAAGTACAATGTCAACTTGATCTTTAATTTTGGCAATGATACCACCACTGTCAGCCGGATCCGCAACAACAATCAGATGAAGTACAGGAAAGCGATTGAGAACCTAATGTCATGGTGTCAGGATAATAACCTAGTTGTTAACATCAGCAAGATGAAAGAGTTGGTTATTGAACAAAGGAAGCGAAGAGGTGAACACAACTTTATCCTCATCAGTGGAGTTTCGGTAGAAAAGGTCAATACCTTCATTCCAAGGCATTCAAATTACCAGCAGCCTAAGCAGGTCCCTTCACGCTGATGCAGTGATTAAGAAAGCACAGCAGTGTATTTACTTTCTTTGGTGTCATGAGAAAACTTGGCATGCCCACAAGAGTTCTCTCAATCTTCTAGAGATGCGCTATACCAACTTCTCAAGATGCACTGCAGAAACCATCTTATCGGGTTGCATTTCAATCTGGTATGGCAACTGCTCTGTTCTTGACTGCCTGAACCTGCAGGGAGAGGTGAATACAGCCCAGCCCCATCATAGGCTTGTCACTTCCTTTGATCCAGCCCATCTTCACAGTTTGTTGTATAAGGAAGACTGGAAGAATCTTCCTCAATGCCTGCCACCCTGGTCAGTCCTTTTTGTCTCTTCTACCTTCTGGGAGAAGATAGAGGAGCTCAAAAGCTTAGACGTTCAACTGTGTATATATTGTTCCCGCTGTGAGCTTCATGTTAACAAGAAATTTCATTCCATTCAGAATTATATGTTTGTGGGACCTGGTGTACTTACGTCAGACATCTCAAAGCACTAGCGGTTCCGCCAACATTGCTACAGCAATATCCTCTAAATCCGCTGGAAGAATAGAACAATATCAATGCCAACATCCCAGCATTGTGATCCGAATTATATTCTTTGCTCTGATGGGTAAGCAATGGCATTTGCTTGCTGCACACTCAAACTAGATGTACTATTTCAGACACGTGTACCAGGATTAATGAAAAGCTTTTGTTTGCGTGCTATCCAGTCAAATCAAATGACACTATACATGAGTATAATCAAGCCATACACATGCACAACAAGTAGTGCAAAGAGAAAAACGCAGAATATAATGTTACAGTGTTGTAGTGTTACAGTTACAAAGTCCAAGGTTGACAATAAGGTAGATTGGAAGATCGGGTCTACACCCCAGCTGATGGGAGGATCAGTCAGTAGTCTGATAAAAATGGGGAAAGAAGCTTTTCCTGAATGTGATGATGCATGCTTTCAAGCTTTTAGAGGATCAGCCATGATTGAATGGTGAAGTAGACTTGATAGGCTGAATGGCCAAATTCTGCTCCTATGTATTGCGGTCCTATGGATGACTGGGGTGAAAAAGGTCCTTAATTATGCTACTGCTTTCCTGAGGCCATGTGAAGTGTAGATCGAGTCGATTCCGGGTGGCAGGTCTGTGTGATGGATTTGGCTACATCCTCAACTGTCTGCAATTGCTTGTAGTCTTTTGCAGAGCTGTTGCCAAACCAAACTGATGCATCTGATTAGATGCTTTCTGTAATGCATCTAGAAGTTGGGAAGAGTCATTGGAAACATGCCAAACTTCCTTAATCTTCTAATGTATTATTTTGGTCAGAACTTCAACGTGGTTAGTCCAAGACAAATTGTTGGAGATATTTTACACCCAGAAACTTCAAGCTCTCAACCATCTCCCCTTCGGCACCATTGTTGCTGAACAGCACATGAACTCCACCTCGCTTCCTGAAGTCAATATCTAGCTCCTGCATCTTGCTGATATTGAGGGAGAGGGTGTTGTCTTGACACCATGTTACTAAACTCTCTATCTCCTTCTTAAATTATGTTTTGTCATTGTTCGAGATGTAGCCATTACAATGGTGTCATCAGCAAGTTGAGTTTTAAAGCCAAATTTAGCCACACTGTCATGAGTGTATAGAGAGTCTTGTAAAAGGCTTGGAATGCATCCTTGCAGGGCACCGGTGATGAGAATGGAGAATGTTTTGTCATCTATCCTCACTGATTGTGGTCAACATGTCAGAAAGGTGAGGATCCAGTTGCAAAGTGGGGTGCTGACTCCTTGGTCCAGGAATTTGGAGTTATGTTTAGTTAGGATTATGGTGCAGATAGTCAATAAATAGGAGTCTGACCTGGGTGTAAACTAGATGTTCCAGCGGTGAGTGCAGGTCCAGGGAGAAGGTGTCTGCCATAAACCTGTAGGTGAGCTGCAGTGAATGAAGGCTGTTTGGGAGGCTGGAGTTAATGTGCACTCTCA
This sequence comes from Rhinoraja longicauda, assembly GCF_053455715.1. NCBI lineage: Eukaryota > Metazoa > Chordata > Chondrichthyes > Rajiformes > Arhynchobatidae > Rhinoraja > Rhinoraja longicauda. Next base: position 59,684 of record NW_027601434.1, read on the forward strand.
CCAGCCTTTTGGGTTTCACAGGTTTACTCTCTGGAAGGTCGATCGGACGTCTGCGACTGTGACCATGGATACAGGTCCACCCCAGGCTGTCGGGGATTACGACGACCTTCCACCAACCTTTTGTTCAAAGCAGGCGTTGAACACATTGAGCTCATCGAGGAGGAACCTGCTGTTGCCTGCGATATCACTTTGCCCCCAATTTCACTTTGTAGCCAGTTAGAGCATACAAGCCTTTCCACAATCAACAGGTGTATGTGTGGTTATCCTATGACTGTTCCTTGGTCCAGAATTCACTCTTGGCATCCTTGATGACTTTGTAAAGGTATAAATAGATTTCATGTACCACTCAAGATCATTTGACTTGAATGCTGCAGACTTGGACTTCACCTTGGAGTGGAGTTCATTCATGGTATTGTCTTCTTTGGGCAGCATTCCTCCACACAATTACTGATGATATTTGTGACAACACTGGCATATTCATTCAGGTTGGTCACAAGCCGCTTCAATATGGACCTGGCTACTGTTTCAAAGAAGTCGCAAAAGATCTCATCTGTTTCCTCAGACCAGCAGCATGTGCGTTTCTGAACTGGATCCTCCTGCTTCGGTTTTTGCCTTTAAGCAGGGAAGAAGCACAGCCAGGTGGTCCAATTTTCCAAAGTGCGGTCGGGGATGGAGCGGTAGGTATCTTTGATGGATGGATAGCAGTGGTCAAGCGTGTTTGGCCCTCCTGTGGGAAAGAAGACGTGCTGATCATATTTCGGTTGGTTCCGACAACTTCACATCAATGTGTCAGGAATATAGTGATGTCCAGTGTAAATGGAGAAAGGAGTGCACTCCCATGCCACTGAGTTCCCCACCCTGCCCACACCTGCCTCACCTCTCCAAATCTCACTTTAGTCTCATCAGTCGCCTCAGAACTCAGAGACCTGGAGTGGAAGCAAGACTGCGTGATCTCGAGAGTCATCAATAAAATGAGAAGCGCCCAGATATCACTTTAACCCCAATAATTATTTCCGTGCTTTTTTTCAGAAGGTGATCTGTGCCACACTCAAACAGCTGCAGCTCTCAGTTGAACGAATTTCAATGATCCGGTATTCACTGCATGAGTTGGCTGTTCTAGGTTCCAGTGTTCAATAGGACAAGTTCTCCTTCTTGACATCTAGACTAAATATGCTTTATACCAATTGAGCAAATTAGGGGACATCAGTTGATATCTCTAGTCTTTCCTAACCTATATAATTTGAATATTTTACTTTTAACTCAAATGCAGTCTTTTTTCAAAATCTCGTGGTGATATGCCAGAGTCATGGACTTTGGATATTTTTATGAATAGTTAAGATGTTTTATGTTATGAACTAGTCTAGTGGCCCACTTCGTAAACTCCTTCCAAATATCCCTACTGTGAGATCAGAACTGGACCCACTATTCAGAAACTGTCCTGATCACAGTTTGCTCAAGGCCTAAAGAATGTGCTTAAATAAAAACTGAAAAGCCTGGAGCTTCTCACAAGATTAGGCAGTAAGAGTCAACAAAAGAAAGTAATAGAGGGTGTGGAAGGAAGGTAGGAAGGAGGGATTAGATCATAGTGCAGGGTGAAAGTAGGAGAAAAAGTAAGGAGACGTTAGTGGTTATATGAAAAAGGGAGAAAAACATTATCTTAAATTACCAATCGAAAATCCCGTCAATACTGCAAGTCTGAAATGAAGATGCTGGCGGTTAATTATTTGAAACAGTTAAGCAATGTTGAGAATACACTTGTGGTTTCCAATTAATGTCCATGTAAAGAAAATAACTGCAGATGCTGGAAATATGAAATAATAATAGAAAATGCTGGAAACAAAACTGAATGAACATTTCAGGGTCTTTCTTTCAGGTCAGCATTCTTTCTGCCAGCACCCTGCCACCAAACAAATGCACCCCTTTCTCTTATCCATAGACCACTCTCTCCGGGAATCCTTGGTTTACAATTTATTCCCATCCCCAGGAACTTTACCCAGCAACCGCAGGAGTTGCAACACATGTCTCTCCACCTCTTCCCTCACCTCCATTTGGGAACTCAAACAGCCCTTCTAAGTGAGATCAGAAATTTACACCCATATGCACATTTTGTACTGTTCCTTCCTACCAAACAGCATAGGGAGGTTGGAGATAGCATCAAGCAGGAAATTAGGGATGCGTGTAGCAAAGGTACAGCAGTTATCATGGGTGACTTTAATCTACATATAGATTGGGCCAACCAAATTGGTAACAGTGCTGAGGAGGAGGATTTTGTGGAATGTATACGGGATAATAATAATAATAATAATGCATTACATTTATATAGCGCTTTTCTAAACACTCAAAGACGCTTTACAAGGTTTACTAAAACATAAAAGAAAATAAATAGATAAATAAGTAAACGAACAGAAAAGGAAAAAGAAGGTGAGGTAACGGTCAGTGATTGAAGGCAGTGCTGAACAGGTGAGACTTCAGTGATGTTTTGAATGTGGTGAGTGAGGAGGAGTCTCTGACGGTTTGGGGTAGTGAGTTCCAGAGTGTGGGAGCAGCGATGGAGAAAGCCCTGTCCCCCCAGGATCTGAGTTTGGTCCGGATGGGGGGGGGGACAGGAGGTTGGCAGCAGCAGAGCGGAGGTTACGGGTTGGAGTGTGTGTGGAGGAGGTCAGTCAGGTAGGATGGGGCCAGGTTATGGAGGGCTTTGTAGGTCATGAGGAGGATTTTGTACTGGATTCTCTGGGGGATGGGGAGCCAGTGGAGCTTGTAAAGGACGGGGGTGATATGGTCACGGATCGGGGAGTGGGTGAGTAGACGGGCAGCGTAGTTCTGGATGTGTTGGAGTTTGATGATGATTTTTGAGGGTGAACCATAGAGGAGGCTGTTGCAGTAGTCCAGACGGGAGGTGATGAAGGCGTGGATGAGGGTTTCTGCAGCTGTGGAGGAGAGGGATGAACGGAGACGGGCGATGTTTTTGAGGTGGAAGAAGGCTGTCTTGGTGATGTGTTTGATGTGTTTGTCAAAGGAGAGGGTTTGATCAAAGATGATTCCAAGATTCCGGATGTGACGGGAGGTGGATACTGGGAAACCATCAATATTGAGGGTGAAGTTGTGGGTGGATTTGGTGAGGGTTTTTGGTCTAATGATGATGATTTCAGATTTATCGCAGTTGAGTTTGAGGAAATTGAATTGAAGCCAAGATTTTATTTCAGTGATGCAGTTTGTCAGGGTAGAGTGTGTGGTGGTGGAGATTGACTTGGTGGAGATGAGGAGCTGGATATCATCGGCATAGCAGTGGAACTTGAGACCATGACGGCGGATTAATTGACCAAGGGGGAACAGGTACAGAATGAAGAGGAGGGGGCCAAGAACTGAACCTTGGGGGACACCTTGGGGGAGGGGAGCGGTGGGGGATTTGCAGTTATTAATGGAGATGAACTGGTGCCTGTCGGAGAGGTATGATTTGATCCAGGATAGGGCTGTGCCGGTGATGTTAAAGGTGGTTTCAAGTCGGGTGAGGAGGATGGAGTGATTTATGGTGTCAAAGGCGGCGCTAAGGTCGAGTAGGATGAGAATGTTGAGGTTGCCAGCGTCAGAGGAGAGGAAAAGGTCGTTGGTGATTTTGAGGAGTGCAGTTTCAGTACTGTGGTTGGAGCGGAATCCGGATTGGAATGTTTCAAACAGGTTATTGGTAGAGAGGTGGTATTTGAGTTGAGAAGCTACAGTGCGTTCCAAAACTTTGGACAGAAAGGGTAGGTTGGAGATTGGCCTGAAGTTATTTGGGGTGTCAGGGTTAAGTCCAGGTTTTTTCAGAATAGGGGTGACAGCAGCGATTTTGAGGGATGGCGGGACGATGCCAGTGGACAGGGAGGAGTTTATTGTTGCAGTGATAAGTGGAGAGAGAGTAGGAAGGCTGGCCTTGGCAAAGCTGGAGGGGATGGGGTCCAGAGAGCAGGTGGCAGTTTTCATTCCTGTGAAGAGGTCAGAGAGGTCGGTGGTGGAGACTGGGGAGAACTGAGACAGGGGTTGACAGGATAAGGGGGAGCAGGTGGTTTGAGGGGGAGCAAGTGCGTTGGTGGTTAAGGTGCTGTAGATGTTGTCTATTTTGCTTTGGAAAAATGAAAGGAAAGAGGTGCATTTGTCGACTGTGAATGACTGGGAGATAGTGTCCAGGGGGCTGAGGAGTTTGTTTATTGTAGAGAAGAGTGCTTTTGGGTTTCCGGAACCAGAGTGAATTATTTGAGTAGTAGGTGGAGTGGGCGCGGGAGAGGGCATCTTTGTAGTGCTGCAGGTGGTCTTTGGGATGGATTTTTAAACCAATATGTAGAGGAACCAACTAGAGGGCAGGCCATCCTAGTCTGGGTATTGTGTAATGAGGAAGGATTAGTTTGCGATCTTGTTGTGCGAGGCCCCTTGGGCAACAGTGACCATAATATGGTGGAATTCTGCATGAGGATGGAGAGTGACACGGTTAATTCAGAGACTAGAGTCCTGAACTTGAATAAAGGACACTTTGAAGGTATGAGATGGGAATTGGCTAGGATAGACGGGCAAATTATACTTAAAAGGTTGACAGTGGAGATGCAATGGCAAAGATTTAAAGACCGCATGGATGAACTCCAGTAATTGTTCATCCCTGTCTGGCGAAAAAATTAAACTGGGAATGTGGTTCAATCGTGGCTGACGAGGCAAGTCAAGGATAGTGCGCGGCAAACCAGAGGGCTGGGAGAAATTCAGAACTCTACAGAGGAGGACAAAGGGGTTAATTAAGAGGGGGGAAAAAGCATGAAAGAAAGCTTGCAGGGAACATAAAAACTGGCTGCAAAAGTTTCTATAGGTATATAAAAAGGAAAAGATGAGTGAAGACGAATGTAGGTCCCTTACAGTCAGCGACAGGTGAATTTATAATGGAAAACAAGGAAATGGCAGAACAATTAAACGATTACTCTGGTTCTGTCTTCACTACGGAAGACACAAACAATCTCCCGGAAATACCAGGGGACCGAGGATCTAGTGGGAGGGAGGAATTGAAGGGAATCCACATTAGTCAGAAAATGGTGTTAGGTAAATAGTTGGGACTGAAGGCAGATTAATCCCTGGGGCCTGATGGTCTGCATCCCAGAGTACACAAGAAGGTGGCCCTAGAAATCATGGGTGATCATTTACCAATGTTCTTTCGACTCTGGATCAGTTCCTGTGGACTGGAGGGTAGCCAATGTAACTCCACTTATTAAGAAAGGAGGGAGAGAGAAAATGGGGAATTATCGACCAGTTAGCTTCACATCGGTAGTGGGGAAGATGCTGGAGTCGATTATTAAAAATGTTATAGCAGCGCATTTGGAAAGCAGTGACGAGATCGGTCAAAGTCAGCATGGATTTATGAAGGGGAAATCATGCTTGACTAATCTTTTGGAATTTTTTGAGGATGTAACAAGTAGAATGGATAATGGAGAACCAGCAGATGTGGTGTATCTGAACTTTCAAAAAGCCTTTGACAAGGTCCCACACAAGAGATTAGTGTGCAAAATTAGAGCACATGGTATTGGGGTTAGGATATTGACATGGATAGAGAACTGGTTGGCAGACAGAAAGCAAAGAGTAGGAATTAACGGGTCCTTTTCAGAATGGCAGGCAGTGACTATTAGGGTGCCGCAAGGCTCGGTGCTGGGACCCCAGTTGTTTATAATATGTGTAAACAATTTAGACGAGGGAATTAAATGTAACATCACTATGTTTGCGTATGTCACAAAGCTGGGTGGCAGTGTGAGCTGCGAGGAGGATGCTACGAGGCTGCAGGGTGACTTGGATACGTTGGGTGAGTGGGCAGATGCATGGCACATGCAGTATAATGTGGATGAACGTGAGGCATTTTCCACTTTGGTGGCAAGAACATGAAGGCAGATTATTATCTGAATGGTGTCAGATTTGAAGAAGGGGGGGTGCAATGAGACCTGGGTGTGTTTGTACATCAGTCACTGAAAGTAAGCATGCAGGTACAGCAGGCAGTGAAGAAAGCCAATGAATGGTATGTTGGCCTTCATTGCGAGAGGATTTGAGTTTCAGAGCAAGGAGAACCTACTGCAGTTGTAAAGGGCCCTTGTGAGACTGCACCTGGAGTATTGTGTGTAATTTTGGTCTCGTAATTTGAGGAAGGGCATTATTGCTATTGAGGGCGTGCAACGTAGGTTCACCAGGTTAATTCCCGGGATGGCGGGTCTGACATGATGAAAGAATAGGTCGACTGGGCTTGTATTCACTGGAATTTAGGAGGATTAGAGGGGATCTTATGGAAATATATAAAATTCTTAGATGATTGGAAAGGGTAGATGCAGGAAAAATGTTCCCGAAGTTGGGGGAGTCCAGAACCAGGGGTCACAGTTTAAGAACAAGGGATAGGCCATTTAGGACTGAGATGAGGAAAAACTTTTTCACCCAGAGAGTTGTGAATCTGTGGAATTTTCTGCCACACAAGGCAGTGGAGGCCAATTCACTGGATGTTTTCATGAGAGAGTTAGATTTAGCTCATAGGGCTAAGGGATATGGGGGAAAAGCCGTAACGGGGTACTGATTTTTGATGATCAGCCATGATCATATTGAATGGTGGTGCTGGCTCGAAGGGCCAAATAGCCTACTCCACCTATTTTCTATGTTTCTACCATAGAATGGTAGTTGTCAGTTGTATGCTGTTGTCAGAGCAAGAGTGCAGAAGTCAACATCTCGCAGGCACCAATACCACTCAGTACCCATCTCATGTTCATATAAGCTCATTGTTTGGTGAATGACAATGTCCAAACACTTCACAGAGTAATGTCTGATCATTAATGTGCAACCTCATGGCACACTGACTGGTGTCACTGCTACCAGCATAAAACCACATGAAGGAAATGCATGGATTTATTTCCACTCCGTTAAATTTGATGCTATATCTTAATAATGTTGCATTGAGGAAAAACTGTTATGGTGATTTTGTGACAGTTAGTGATGGATGATAGATTTAGGATCTTTTCTGCCTGAGGCTACATCCTCCTGTTTGCAGTTATGTCAGGCAAGTGAATCTTCAAATCCTCAGTCTTACGAATGTGAAAAACCCTGAACTAATCCATTCTAAGCCACCAGTTTGAGAAAGTCTCCGGAGCACTCTAATGAGTGGAAACTCCATGCTCTGTCTGATTGAAAAACAAATTGCGTAGGTTTGATACTGAATTGGCATGTCACTGTGATTGCAGTATTACATTTGGTCAGTCCCACCACAGAAATGAAAATGATATTTCATAAAAACTAGTTGAACCATCTTCAAATGCAGCAAGGAATCCAATTTATGTGACCCTGGAAAAGAATACATACTGTAAAATGAATCTAACATTTTTTCAAAAACTGATTCGCTTTCCGTGCAGTAAAGAGAAAAGAAGTTTAGAATGGATGCCAGGCAGGTAGATAGTTTGGGTGCTGAATGGTCATGTTTTCTTTACACTTTTTACTTTGGCAGTCATTATTTAGTTATTAATAAGGGTTGCAATGATTAATTGAACGCAAATGCTCTCAACATCTGCCAAATTCACAATTCAACAGTGAAAATTAATATGCATTTCTTAAACAAAATGTATCATTAATTTACTGACTTTTTCCTTGACAGATGATTAAATACATCAGTGATTTTATAATTGTGGGGAAGATCAGATTGAGTTTTTCAATGTATAAATTACAGAAGTTTAATTAAAGGTTTAACATTAAGCTGAATAATCATATGTTGCTGAGACCTTGAATTGGAAGAAGTGTTATTGATTGTCCTGTTAAAACAATATTCATAAACCTAATAACTATTAACATCACGGACAGGCTGTGGTGAATGAATACAGTTTGAAATGTGAAAATCACACTCAACTCCAAAATAAAACAACATTTGAGTTTATTGACTGCAGCAAAGTTCCTGCTGGCACGGATTGTTTTTAGCGCTATGTGAGTTAATTCTGTCTCATTAATATTTATGCCATGTTCTATGTATAATATGTGGATTTATGGGCATCATCAGATAGCTGGTTAAACTAACCAGTTATTACAGGGATATGGTAGACTGTTCACCTGATAGGCATGATATTCGTAATTATCAGGTGAACAGTCCTTCAGTGCTGATATATGTCCCGGAACATTGAGACCAAGCATAGGGCCATCACCTAGAGGAAAGAGCATTTTAAAATTAATTATCTAAAATGAATACCAGCAACAGACAGGCTCCTCTTATGTCTGGTGTGGCTAAGGATGCAAATAAAAGAACCAGCCAAATGCATTTGAACATAATGCGACTCAGAGATTGGATTGTTGTTACATTGGTTCCATGAGCCGATCTTCATATTGAGTTTCCTAACATAGGATGTAATGACATCTGTAGGATTCCATTTTGCAAAAGAATGTTCAATCTGTAAGCTGAAGTTTATACTTTTTGAGGTTGTGAATTAATCATTGCACCCCAACTTCTCACATACTAAATATTGTAAGCTGATTACATCCGTGTTGCTTTACCTCAACTGCTTGTTTTCTCTACATTAAAATTGGAGTCTTTATTTGTCCTCATTTTTGCTTTGCATTTGTTTCAAGTCAGGCGATTGAAGTCCGTAGCGGTTTGATGCTCAAATGTTCCAAGTGTGGAGTTGTTTCAACAACAGCATTATCTACCACCATCACCAGTAATGCCATGTTAGTCTTATCCGTTTAATATTTAGCTTTTACATTGCATGTAACTTTGAAAGAGAAAGTATCCCTTTTCAATAGCCTCCATAGAACATTTCCATTATTAAAATATATATATATATATTTGTGTTTAGTTATCCAATTCTTTCTCCTCCCTTCCCCTGCCCTTTCCCAATTGTTATCCCTTATTGTAGTGTCCTTTGTGTGAACATTTTGGCCACAGGAGCCCATGAACTATTCCCACTCAATGATGCTTGTCTGACTTTCGCCTTACGTATTTATTACTCCCTACTAAAGATTATAGCAGTTCCACCATTTCTGCACTTTTCAGCACAGCAGCTGCACAAGCATAAGATCTCAGTTTTGATTTCCAGTCATACTTAAAGAAGGGTCCTTAGCCAAAACGTTGTCTATCCATTCCCTCCGCAGATGCTGCCTGACCTGCTGATTTGCTCCAGTACTTTATGTTTTGCTCAGAATTTCAGCATCAGCAGTTTCTTGGGTCCCCAATTTCAGTCACACCTGATGGCTGGATCAATAGGAAAGGTGCCCAAAGTTAACGAGAAAAATAAATCAGAGCAGCATTCCTGTTCCTGATTAATATCCAGTAATTCCATTGTTCATAATAAATGGAAGCAGAAGGCTTCTATAGAACCTTGAACCTGATCCATCATTTAATGTCATGGCTGCTCCTGCATCTCAAATCAAATTTTCTGCACAATCCCCACATCACCTGATTTCTTTAGTCCTAAAACATATCAATGTCAGTCTTAATTATTCTCAATTACTGAGCTTCTGCAGTCACCTGGGAAAGACTATTTCAAAGACTTTCAATAAATAGATTTCTTGTGATTACAATCCTTATTTAATTTATCATAAGGCAATGTCCCTTAGCTCTGTGCTGACCTGCCCGAAGGAACACCCTCCCGGCATCTGTATGTTTCAATAAAACCACATCTCATTCTTCTAAATTGTAGTGAACAAAAAGAGAGAATTATTAGTCTGATCTTAGAGGATAATGCTGTAATCCTGTAAATTAATCCAGTGAATTTACATGTCATTACCTCAAAGCCAACCATATCTTTCCTTCGATATGAAGACCACCGCTTTGCAGATTGCATCATCACTGAGGCCCGTATAACTGCAGCAATACCTTTGTATTCATACTTCAATCAACTTGCAGGGAAGGCCAATGTCTATGTGCTCATACAAATGGTTCTTGCATCTCCATTTTACCTTCTGCATTTTGTGAAGCAGCACATCAGAATCTCTCTCTTCCAGTTTATTGCTATATCTAAAGTGTCTTGGATCCAGTCCGCCAACATCTCAGATCCCTTGTGCCTCACCCTTCTGGATCAGCCTATTATGCTGTACCTTATCAAAACTTGACCAAAGTCATTGCAAGCCACATCTACCTTCATCAATATTTTTAGTTACCTCCTCAAAAAAACTCAATTAGATTTGTGAGACACTATCTCCCCTATACAAGATCATGCTGATTTCTAATAAATCTCTTCCTTTTCAAAGTAAATACACTGTATATCCTGTCCCTCAGAATCTCCAACAACTTCCATACCATTGATCGCTGGCTTATCCTGGCTGACCATTTTTGAACAAAGAGACATTAGCTGTCTTCCGGTTTTCTGGAACCTCTGTTATAGCTGACAAAGTGACAATGCTGACCGTGGCACTACTGGTAACAGACTAAAAAATATCTGTCTGTCTGCTTTCTGTCCTTAAACTATTCTGCAGTTCATCAGGATCTGGTTGGCATATGGGACTACTCTGTTTTTTAGGCGCATTAGTGAGGAATTGGCCAGACAGCTGCTGGTTGGTTGCTGTGTAAACCATAACACAGCATGAGTCCAGGAGAGGTAACTGCAAATAAGAACGACTTATTTATCTCGGAATTGAATAGGACAAAGTTTTTTGTACCCTTACTATATCATTTTCCATTCATGCTTTTTAGACAGTTTTTTTACCTGAAATTTCACTTATGTGACAGGAGCAGGACAGAATGCTTAGGTTTCCAATTATGTTGCCTTTCTGGCAATAAAACTTGAACTTTGGTCACCACTGAACAATTCAGCCACTTAGATATTCAATCACTCATACTTTAAAACTGCAGCAGATTTGGATATGCAAAATAATTTATTGTTTCTGGGTTCTATGACATAAATTGACATATGTCCATATATTAACATCAAATTATTACATGTTCTTCATCACAGATAAAGTACATGCACTGTCGATATCCAAATCTCTGTATCCCACACCAATTCAGTTCCATTTGCATTAACTTAACTATGTTATTACCTACCATGCAAGGTGTTAATATCTGGTTAATGGCATCATCCTGTTTCAATTTGAATTGGTTCACTTTCTTTGCCGAATGAAGGTATCAGTCTGTCTTAGGTTTTAATTCAGTCACCACCTCTAACCTGACATTTTTCTTGATCTGCTTCAAGTTGCTCTGTTTCATTGGCTGGAATCAATGCACAAGCAACAATGATTCTGCATTGTTTCAGCCAATGCTTTTGACCAATTCTCTTTAACCTGGCAGTGAATTTGATGTGGCATTGGGTCAGAGAATTTTCTTTAACTTGGCATGGTTGATGAGCTCCTTCTGATCAAACGTTGAATCAATGAATTTCCTTTCATCTAACATTATACTTGTATTCCCTTTGACTTCAGATCCATACGGATAATTCTATCTGTGCCAGCGTAATGGCACCTTTGTATTCTTAATGTGGTTAGATCACTTGCTTTCTTTCTGGATTTGGAAATAATCATTTTTGTTTGCTATAGCATTTGCCATGTCACTTCCTCATGCCGTGAAGATTGAATCAGTTATTTTTCACTCTTCCAAGTAATGAACCAAGCACCTCTTCCCATCCCCAGTTTTGAACCATTTTTTTTCTCCTGCTCTGTGTTGCATTGATTATTTTCCCTCTTGTCTGTTTTGAATCAAACTTTTCTTTGAGCTGAGTTTTCAATCAATCTTTGTATGTGTTGTAATAGCCACTTTATTTTCTCGGTATTAATTTAGTCACATTTGTTCTATTGTAAAAAGAATAATACTTCTGTTCTTCGGGATGACTATTGATTGTTCATAAATATAAATTACTATTTAAAAATTTAAGTGAGGCCTTTGCATATGTCTTGAAAGTGGTCCTGTGATTTAGAACTACAAATGAATGAACTGTGTACAGTTTTTATTGAATGTATTTTGTCATAATGACATGTATCAGATGCACAGGCTGATGCAAGGCCATTTCAAAGGGATACTGGATCTTTACACTATAGTAATGTATCTGTTAATAATTATTCAGTACTTTTGCAGCTACAGTGAAAGGACATGCAATGATATGATTTTAACCATTGAAAAATATTTTTTAATGCTATAAAATGTGGGTGGCAAGTTGTGTTTGCCCAAATCACAATCGTACCTTTTGGTATAAAACTTTACCCATGAAGCATGATGTCAGGCACTCCAGGATTCACCCAGTCTGTGAGTTGAACACTGGCAGATCTGGCACAGTGACCCCAGTACTCAGTTCTTTAATTCACATCCTTTCAAACAGGATTCTGCGTTTGAACAGAATGCTGCAATCGACTTCAGCTTTCCTTACATCAACAAGCACAAAACATCCTGCTAAATCTGTGTTGCACCCCTTCCAAGACAACCTGACATTCTTTCTGAGGGGCAGTGTCCAGAATTTAGACTTCAGAGATACAGTGTGGAAATAGGCCCTATGGCCCACTGAGTATCCGCTGGCCAGTGATCAATCCATATGTTAACACTATCCTACACACTATAGACAATTTACAGAAGCTAATTAACTTACAAACCTGTATGTGTGGGAGGAAACGAGCACCCGGAGGAAACCATGAGGTCACTGGGAGAACATACAAACTCCGTATAGACAGCCCCCGTAGTCAAGATCGAACCCGGGTCTATGGCACTGTAAGGCAGCAACTCTACCGCTGTGCCACTGTGCCACCTTCCCCCAAGCAAAAGTTGCATGATCTCTTACTCCATCCTTCCACAAATGAAGCCCAGCATTCTATTTACCTTTTTGATAATTTTCTAGTAACCTAGTCATGTTATTGATCCACATATAAGGGCTCCTATCTCTTTGAACCTGAATTGCCTATAGTTTTTCACTTTTTATGCAGATCAACATGCATTTTGAAGCATTTTGCTGTGTAAATCATCATATACCCATTTTTCAGTTGCATGAGTCATTGAACATGATGGGCCCTAATAACATACTGAAGTAGATACAAATTGTAAGAAAGCTCAGAAGTCCACATCATTTGTTGATACGAATCACCCACAAAGTTCTACTGACTTTGATTTCTTGAAGATTCTACAAAACTGCTGACATCATAGACATTCCCGGTTCACAGCATTTCCAAACTTGAGGGTCGTGATGAGGGTCATGTTGACAGCTACTGATTGCAATATTCAAATGAAACGTTGAAAAGCAAAATGTTGTTGAAGCAGGAAATCTGAAAATGCTGGCTGTCCTGCTGAATTCCTCCAACATTTTCTTGTTTTGTTGCATGTTGCGCCAAGATGATAATGAAAATTATATAGATTTGACCCAGATTTGGCTTCATTCAACACAGTAAGAAGAAGGAACACCTAGGATGATATTGAGAACTGCAAATCCACACATCGGGTCCACACAAAAGCGATGTGTAAGCGGCTGAAGGAGAACACCATCCCTCAAGCCACCCACTCATCTGCCAGATCAGACAGACACCTCCTGTCCCATCTATGGTACTGCAGATCCAACGTTGGTCTTATCTGCCGTCTCAGACCCCACAAAAGTGGAGTGGAAGCAATCCTCCTTGATCTCCAGGGACTGCCCGAGAAGAAGAAGGGAATGCCCTCCTGCCTTGCTTCAGTGATATTTATTTTGTTAATGGTAACTCAGTTGGTGGCAGTATGATATCTGAATCAGAATTGTAGGTTCTGGTGGTACCGACGGTGTGGTCCAGTTTGAGAGCTGCCACCTTTTCACTGAGATGTTTAACTGAGACCTCAACTGCTTTTATACGGACTAAAAAAAAATCCATTGCACTGTCATGAAAAGATCAGGTGTGTAATCCCTGATGTTCTATTCAACATCCAATGAACATTCCTAAAACAGAGTGGCCATGAAATTAATTTGCTTCCAGAATTGAGCAATGAAACAGTGCAGGGCCCTGCAATGAATTAAACTGGTGCAATGGGATTGTGATTGAAGAATATATTCGCCCAGAACATAAAATGCAATCTATTAATCCAGAGAGGCAACTGCTTGGACTCATGAACTGGTCATGACATTACCTCCTGCAGATGGGTTTGAAGGCGACAGTATCCCAGAGTAAGAAATCCAAAGACAAAGCATGAATCTACTTCCCCTTGCTGGCTCACCAGGAAGGAGCCGCCAAACCCCAGCCCCAGTTCCCTGCCCACAGCCATCAGAGATTCATGCAGGGACTCAGGTGGTGGGAGAATTGCAGCAGGCAGACTTTGAGCCTGTGGCTAATATCCTCGTAGTAGGGTATTGTTTTGTCTGTCCCCATTCAGATACCGGCACCATGAGGACATGCATAGAAAAATAGGTGGAGTAGGTTATTCGGCCCTTCGAGCCAGCACCGCCATTCCATATGATCATGGCTGATCATCTAAAATCAGTACCCCGTTCCTGCTTTTTCCCCATATCCCTTGATTCCTTTGGCTCTAAGAGCTAAATCTAACTCTCTCTTAAACATCCAGTGAATTGGCCTCCACTGCCTTCTGTGGCAGAGAATTCCACAGATTTACAACACTCTGGGTGAAGAAGTCTTTCTTCATCTCGGTCCTAAATGGTCTACCCCTTATTCTTAACCTGTGACCCCTGGTTCTGGACTCCCCTAACATCGGGAACATTTTTCCTGCATCAAGCTTGTCCAATCCTTTAAGAATTATATACGTTTCTATAAGATCCCCTCTCGTCCTTCTAAATTCCAGTGAATACAAGCCCAGTCGACCCATTCTTTCAGCATATGTCGGTCCCGCCATCCCGGGAATTAACCTGGTGAACCTATGCTGCAATCCTTCAATAGCAATAATGCCCTTCCTCAAATTAGGAACCAAAGTTGCACACAATACTCCAGGTGTCGTCTCAGCAGGGCCGTGTACAACTGCAGTAGGACCTCCTTCCTCCCAAACTCAAATCCTCTCGCAATGATGGCCAACATGCCATTAGCTTTCTTCATTGCCAGCTGTACCGGCATGCTTACTTTCAGGGACTCGAGTCCACATCACAAGATTAGAAATTGTTCAGCCAGAGCTGAACATACTTCTCGGCATCTGCATACAATGGCTTCTTGTGCACAGTGGTGGAGATTGGTGGATTAAGGGTCGCAACGTGAAAGCTCTTTCCTTGGCCCCCTTTCAGTGACTGATGTACACGCACATCCAGGTCTCGTTGCTCCTTCCCTTTTCCTAATCTGACACCATTCAGATAATACTCTGCCTTCCTGTTCTCGCCACCAAAGTGGATAACCTCACATTTATCTGCATTATACTGCATCTGCCTTGCACCTGCCCACTCACCGAACCTATCCGTCATCCTGCAGCCTTATTGCATCCTCATCGCAGCTCACGCTGCCACCTAGCTTTGTATCATTCACAAACTTGGAGATGTCACGTTTAATTCCCTCATCTAAATTGTTCATATATATTGTAAATAACGGGTCCCCACTAGTCACTGTCTGCCATTCTGAAAAGGACCCGTTAATTCCCACTCTTTGCTTCCTGTCTGCCAACCAGTTCTTTATCCATGTCAATACCCTACCACGTGCTCTAATTTTGCACACTAATCTCTTGTGTGGGACCTTGTCAAAGGCTTTTTGAAAGTCCAGATACACTGGCTCTCCTTATCCATTCTACTTGTTACATCCTCAAAAAATTGCAGAAGACGTACAGGTATGTAGGTTAATTGACTGGGTAAATGTAAAAATTGTCCCTAATGTGTGTAGGATAGTGTTAGTGTGCGGGGATCACTGGGCGGTGCGGACTTGGTGGGCCGAAAAGGCCTGTTTCCGCGCTGTATCTGAAATATGAAATAAATAAATAAGATTAGTCAAGCATGATTTCCCCTTCATAAATCTAAGAGTCAAGGTCAGGAGTGTTTTATTGTCAGAAAGAACAATGAAATTCTTACTTGCTGCAGCACAACAGTAATCCATGCGACTGACCGATCCTGTCACTGCTTTCCAATGTTGGAAAGTGCATGGTCCAGAATATAAATACTTTGGACCATGACAATTCATGCATTGAATTTCACTTGACAAAAATGACAAAATCCAACAATTGAATCAATTGGCATCCTCCAGAAGACCATAGGACTGCCACAGAAGAAAATCCATTTGCGGTCAAAATTACTGCTGCTTGTCGAAATTACCTGTTTTCAAATAGGCTGATGCATTCTAACATCGACCAGAAGTTCTTCCTTGGTTGTAAAGTAATTTAACTTCCTTTGAAATGATGTGAAGAAAACAGTATTAATGTAAGTCAGGACCAGAGGTTCAATCAAGCAGTGCATTTTCATGTGTGACATGATTGAATTGTGAACTAATTGCTCTTTAATTGCAGCCAGTAATTTTAAACATTGGTTTGTGTCAGTCTGTTCATATGGTACATAGGTGCATGAGAGGCAAAAGTGAAATCGATCATAATTCAAGGCAAATCCAAAGTTGTTGGATGTGACTGTGGATGTGCAACCAATGGCGTGGGCCATGCATGGGAAAGCAGACCCTACCAGAAGGCTTATGCAGTATCTTGCTTATGTAGTGTCTGCCTCATTGTTGAAGAATCCATTACAGAAAGTAGTCATCGATTTAACTCGGAAGCCCTGATGGACTGGATTTCAGTTATTTTATCAAGTGGAGCCTACTGTAGTACCATTTTACGTGTATTTATGTGAATAATTTGCACTGTGCAGTCTTGATAAAGAGGCAATTAAAGAGGAAATTATAGATATTTTGAATATATCTCCAAATGTTAAGATTGATGTGAATTTTGTTCAATCGTCTGAAAAAAATATTATTAGGAAGAGATGCCAAGAGGATAATCTTCCATGTCTTCATAATGACATGGTTTCCCTGGATTCCAAAGGATATATTTGTGACTCAACCTGAAACATCACCTATCAATGTTCTCCAGAGATGCTGCCTGACCTCCTAAGTTACTCCAATGCTTTGTGTCTTCTTTTGATGTATTTATGATAGCTAGTTGTTGGTCCTGAAGTTTGTGGAGGTATTGAAGCTGTCCTTTGGGTGATTATGCTATTGGAAGATCACTAGGCATTCTAGTGCAATCTACCAACCATTTCGAACAATGGACTATGCAGCGGGAGTCCTACTCACGGTAGTCCTGCATTGAATGGCCCATGAAGGAATTTTGAGATTTTCTTCAGATGACAAAAAAAGCATCACATTAATTATTGATTCATCTTTTTATCTTCATCTTCTGGAGGATGTCAATTGGAGCTGGACACTGACCTTCAGTAAATACAAAATTCTTACACAGCTTGACAATATATGCGCATGATGATATTACCCTTGGCTAGGGGATCACGAACCAGAGGTCATTAAGCTTTTGGTCTTGGGAAGGTTGATGCTGCAATGCTAATGATTTTCAGTGCAAGTGAATAAGCTTCAGAGAGCCACCAGTGCAGAGTTCACTGAAAGGGCAAAGCGCTTTTCAACAGTAGAGAATGTGTTGTCTGGGATCAAAGCTTCTCTGGTTTTAGTGAAGGGAAGGACAAAGATTGTGCCTTAAATCTGGGAATAGAGATCAAATATGTGGCTGAAAATCACGACTCTATTGTCTGGATTGTGGTGGGATGATAGGGGTATT
This sequence comes from Rhinoraja longicauda, assembly GCF_053455715.1. NCBI lineage: Eukaryota > Metazoa > Chordata > Chondrichthyes > Rajiformes > Arhynchobatidae > Rhinoraja > Rhinoraja longicauda. The sequence continues at coordinate 77,262 of NW_027601434.1, forward strand.
GGGATTGGTGTCGTCAGACTATTAGAGAATCTGGCCTTTCAGTGGAGTGTGCTGTCAAAAACATTGGAGGGTGATGGATCCGAGAGTTAGAATCATCACAGAGCTTGAGACCTAGTTGTGCCAGGAATGGGCAACATTGTTTGCTTTTGGAATTACGTCATCTGCACGATGATGTGGAAGTTGGGTTAGGTGTGCAAGAGGGAGGTACTTAGTAAGTGCCTGGTCGAGTTTCTGGATTGATGCAAAAAGATTAAGAAGTTATTCTGGCATCTTTTGTTCTGACAAGTATATTTTCAATTATGCAATACCAAACAATGTTAAGTCATGGAATTGCCAGATAATTTCAATTTTTTGAGAAGGTCATGGCACATAATTTAATTTGGACACGTCTGTATTGTAATTGGTGACTATCCACAAAATATCAATCACACTTACTAGTTTAATGAATGGTAATTCCTCTTCCCTCTAGGGCATCCTTGTGGAGCTCGTGTGTTGTTCTCCCGTTGCTGGCACTGACCTGGATGTCAGCCGTATTGGCGATGACTGATCGACGATCGATCTTATTTCAAATATTGTTTGCAGTTTTTGACTCCATTCAAGGCTTTGTTATAATCACAGTCCACTGCTTCCTGAGGAGAGAGGTATGTACAGTCACACAGTACAGTTTATCCAGCATCACCTCAAACCCCTTTAGGAATTTCTTAGGTACTATTTGGTAAAAATGCAAAGAAGATTTCCCACAAATGCCTGCAGTGACACCACCTTACAATGAATGGCACTCTTAGTGTACCAGCAGTTGTGATCAGAGGCGAACTATGGACATGGGTTATCTACTATTCTAGACAGGGTCTGACCTGGCATGGAGGAAAATATTATCCAGTACTATTGCTAAATGCCCTTTCTTCAAACCTGAAGGAAATCTGTAACTGAATACAGAGAAACTCATCGTAATAGTTTCCTCATTGGCATGTTCACATTCACCTGTATATGAGGAGGAGGAGTCGCCCACTGCAAGGCAGAGCATGGCCTAACTTACCTTTCCCAGCCTGTCGAGATGAGAGAGGTCACTTGAGACACTCCTTTCCATCTCAGATAACCTAAAGCAGTAGTTACTAAATTCAAAATCTTCCTTCTCTGATTGAGAACTCACTGGGTACTGTATCTCTCTTCTGAACATGCAAGCAATTATGCAGTTTAAAGTCAATAAAATGTAATCCCAAAGAAATTAAAAACATGAAAAGTAATTATTGTAATATTGCAGGATTGTCCAAAAGTAATCAAGAGAATGATGAGTAATCTAGAGCCTCTCTTGAATATTTACCATGTTTTTGTATAATAAATATAAAATGCCTATGTAGAATAATTTAATTAATTCTCAGTGATCCATTGGAACATGGGAAGAGGGGAGAAACCTAACAGCCCTTGTATCTGAGCCTGTTTGTAAGTTACTCGTTCAAGAGCCCTTGAATGAAGACCTCAATAATTTGTTACTGACAAAGAGAAAAATACATAATGGAGAATTTACAGTTCATTAAATAAAATAACAAATATCTGTAGCATTGAGTAACTAAAAACCAGAATCAAATTCTGTCAAGCAAACACAAATATGCTGGTGTAGAAACATTTATGTCGTGTTAATGGCCAGCATTAGAGAATTGAGTGTCGAGGAACAGAAAATATGAAGGGAAGCCTGACAATATACATTGTGACAGGTTAGAAAAGATAAATGGGAGAGAAGGTCTCAAGATGAAACCAATGAAATGGAATTTAAAGTGGGATGGAGGAATTTCCTCACCCATAATTGATCAATACATGGCATCGCCTCCAGAATAAATTAATAGAATCGAGTAGATGACTAAAGGTTTGCCAAATAAATAAAAACATCAAATGATAGAAGTACTCAGAAGATCAGGCAGCCTTTGTGAAAGAAGCAATATTTCAGGTTGATGATTCCATTCCAGTTAACCTGTTTCTCTGTCTCTGCTGCACTTGTCCTCGAAACCAGCTTCCAACAGTGATTTAACAAATCTTTCCTTTAACCAAGAATTTGCCTTCCCTTGTGAACCGAAAGCCCCTCATAAGGACATAATCAACAGAAGCGAGAGCGGCCATTCAACCACCCCTACTTCCCATCCCTGCAACTCTGCCCTTCATTCGATCATTACTGGTCTTTTACCTCAACACCACTTTCCTGCATTAACCCCACTTCCTTACTCCCCTTTACCATTTCTATTTCATTTCCCAGACCTTTGCCCCTCACTCCTGAATTATGACACCTCTCCATCTATTGCACCTGTTTCTTCTACTCTCAACTAATTATTTTTAAGCTTTTCTGCTGGCACCTCTAGCATGTTGGGGTGTCAGGGGTTATGGGGAGATGGCATGAGAATGGAGTTAAGAGGGAAAGGTAGATCAGCCATGATTGAATGGCGGAGTAGACTTGATGGGCCGAATGGCCTAATTCTGCCCTTATCACTCATCCCCTTTTGGCATTCTGAAGAGCCTATTCCCTCTGTGGCCTTTACAATATAAGAACAGGAGGTGCAACACATTCCTTCTTATTGCCTCCCTTCCCACTGTCTGGCCCCAAAGACTTTTTGGAGGTAAAATCGCGATTTATTTATACTTTTCAATTAAAAATACAGCATTTATTTCTGAGATACAGTCTCCTGTAAAATGGAAACCAAACTTAAATTGGGCAATAACTTTGCAAAAGCCTTCATTCAGTTTGTAAACATGGCTCCAAGTTACAGTTTGCACTTTAATTTTCTGCCTCACTTCCAAGCTGAGCTCTGTGCTTGGTCTATAACAATGCTCTGTGGGAGATTAATGTAAGCCTGAGCCAGTAGCCATTATCTTTTGACTCGGCACATTACAACTCTGATCCCAATATTGACGTAAATAAGTTCCAGGAATATATGTCCCAGGTATAACTCTGCACCTCCCTTTTATCTTATTTGTCCCAATACCAACTTTTGTTCCTTTATATTATTATTCCTTTTGCAATTTAAACTTTGCTGCATTTTAATCTGTCACAGATCTTCAATCTTGTTTGCCTTTCTCATCACATTTTCTCTTCACCTGTAACATTGTTAACTTTTATCAGGCTGATGAAAGATCAAATTCAGATGTTAACACTGTTTTAATCTCCACAGATGTCTTGTTAATCTCCTGAGTATTTCCAATTTATTTCAGTTCTCCATTATCCTGCCTTTCTAGCTAGTAAAAAAAGGAATGTTTTAAGGTGCATAAATAGATGACCAAGTATAAAGATTTATATGTAACGATTCCGCAGTGTCACTGTTGGGATGGATCCCATGAACTTAAGTTTCATCTCTTTTTAAAATTATTTGATCTCATTGCTTCTGTAACCATTCTTTATAGTAATGTCTTGCACAATCAAATAAATTAAATATCAGGAGGTCCCACAGTTCCGTGTAAGGGAAACTGAACAGTATGAGTAGGGATCTGAGGCCTTAATTTGGATACCCTCCAGCCAATTCTATGAACACGTGAAATAGTATTAATGCACAAGCAACTATGGAGATAGTTTACACTGTCCCTGTACCTTGTGACATATTTCTCATTTCACTGGATTCCTCCTTTGTCATTCCATATGGATTTTTGTATTTTGAATTTGGTGGTTGGTGTTGCTACATATTCTTATTGTATTTATTGTATAATATTTCTGAATGGTGAACCTTTTAAGTTCTGTTTTTCGCTGGACCGATGTAAATGTAGATGGTTGGTTAGTAAGTTTGCAGATGACACCAAGATTGTTATGGTCACGGACTGTGAGGAAGACTGCAAAAGTATGCAGCGAGATATAGATTAGCTACAGAAACGGCCAGGGAAATAGCAGATGGTGTTTAATCCGAGTAAGTGTGATGTGTTGCACTTTGGGAGATCGAATGTAAGGAGAACATATACAATAAATGGCAAGACCCTTAGAGCATTGAGGTACACAAGGATCTTGGAGTCCAGGTACATAACCCCATGAAAATAGTAACATTGGCAGATAGAACGGTAAAGAAAGCATGTGGTATGCTTGATTTCATTGGTCGGGGCATTGAGTAAAGAATCAGGAAGTCGTGGTGCAGTTTTATCAGACCTTGGTTAGGCCACATTGCATGCAGTTCAGGTCGCCCCTATACAGGAAGGATGAGCATTCTTTCCTGCTGTGCTCCCATGGAATTTCCTGGTGATATACATGTGAGTAACTATAAAGGTTAATGGATAGGTTTCTTGATAAACTATTTTAAGAGATATCTGGATGACCGGTGTCAGCCTCAGCTTGTTAATAGTCAATGTTGTGTTGCTTTCAATTGACAACTTTCAGAACAATAATTGGTGGGGTTGGGAGAAGGTGTAGAGGTAAACATCCAGAGGTTGTCTGGATGTTTAATTTTGAGTATAGCACAAAATGACAAAAACCAGCAAAGATCCCAGTCAAGATCTGTTCTGCAAGATACGATACTGCAATAGAGCTGGGTGTGGTATTGGTTTATTATTGTCACGTGTACCAACGTTGTTATGCATTCTATCCAGGCACATCATACCATACAGCAGGTAGTGCGAAAACATAGAAAACAGAGCACAGAATATGGTGTTACAGCTGCAGAGAAAGTTCAGATCAAAGTAAAGTACTAAGGCTGCAATGAGGGAGACCTGGAGATTGGGAACACATCCTTAGCATATGATGTCCATTTAGTAGACTAATAACAGCAGGAAAGGAGTTGTCAGTGCATCTGGTGGTATGTTCTTTCAACCCTTTGTATCATCTGCCCGATGAGTTGAAGGGAGACGTGGGAATGACTCGGGTGACAATGACTCATCCTTGATTATGTTGGCTGCTTTTCTGAGGAAGTGCAGAGAAGCACTTCCTCAGAAAAGAAGTGCTAAGTCCATTCGATCTCCCAGAGCATAACACATCACACTTATCGGACTTGATAGATGGGGAGTTTGATCTGTGTGATACACTGAGCTCTGCCCACAATTCTCTGCTGTTTCTTGCAGCCTTGGGCAGAGCAGTTGCCATAATAAGCTGTGATGCATTCTAAAAGGATGGTTTCTATGGTGTATCTGTAGAAATAGGTACATTGTTTTAATTTCACGAGTGAGCAAATGTGAATCATTAATGTGCACTCTCAAATCATGGACACACACAGACTGAGAATAAAAACAGTCACATTCACTCTCGGGAAAAGAAACGGGGAAAATGTTTTTGAAAGAAGATGTAATGGTATTTTTGGTAAGTCGAGGAGGACTCACCATACATTGAAATTTTAAGGAATTTGGGAAGCAAAAACAAGATTGTGGTTCAATGGTACTTAATTGTCACATGTATCCAGGTACAGTAAAATTCAATTTTTGCATACAATGCAGTAAAATACTACTACACATAAGTACAATCATACCCAATACAAGAGTGTAAGAATAGTCGATGACACTGAAACAGTGTACAAGAATTGCCATGTTTCCGGTGCCATATTGTATCCTTCAAGTTCAAAGTTCTTTAAAGTGTAGAAATCTGCCAGAGATTTTGTAGAAACAAAAAAATATATATCCACATCTGCAATGTGATGGTTATTACTGCTTCTGTTTAAAAAATCTCATTATAATTTCTCATAGATTCAGGATGTTGTAAAATGCCGAACAGGAATCTGCAAAAATGAAGAGAATGAAAACTCACCTGATTCGTACAAAAATGGTCAGGTCCAGATAATGGTGAGTAAAGTACAATTCGGAGAGCAGAGTAAACTCTACATGCCTGTGACATATCTGTCCTCAAGATACCAGCCTTGCAGGAAAAAAATGTTTCAGGGGAGTTGCGGACCCGGCCGAATAGTCTGAATACAGGGAGGTAGTTCCCCTGGCTGAGGATTCTGGAACTAGGGGTCAGTGCCTCAGATACTGGGGGCCTGAGACTGAAATAGGGAGAAACCTCTTCACACAGAGAGTGGTAAATCTTTGAATTCACTGTTTTTAGAAAGCTGTAAAGACACAATTGTTGAGTTCATTAACTACATAGTTTTCTGGGCGTTAACAGATTGAATGCGTATGAAGATAGTCCAAAAAAATGGCATTAAGGTAGAAGATTAGTTGTTGTGGAGACACAAGAAACTGAAGTTGCGGGAATCAAGCAAAAAAGTAAAGTGTTGGAGGAAATTGGCATCTCTGGACGGAATGGATAGGTGACGTTTCAGGACAGGACCCTTCTTCAGCTTGATAGAACAGGGTGGGAAAAAGCTGGAAAAAAAGGTGTAGGATTAGGGCAAAGCCTGATAAGTGACTGGTGGATGCAGATGAGGGGGGGGGTGTGTGACTGTCAGGTGGATGGAAATAGTGTCAAAGACTGGAGGTGAAAAATAAACTAGGAGAGAAGAGGAATAAAAGGTAAAGCTAGAGTGAGGGACAGGTTGAGGGTGGTGATGGGGAGATAAGAAAGTGGGCCGGTGTCAGACGATTTTAGAGACAACTAGACAACCGTTTCTTCAAACACTCGAGCTTATTCCGCCAAGGCCTGGCGGTTCTCCAGGTTACGAGTCATTGTATCTCCCCTTCCCATTTCCATGCCAATCTTTCTGTCCTGGGCCTCCTCCATTACCAGAGTGGGGCTATATGCAATCTGGGGGAATAGCACGTCTTATTCATCTTGGGTAGTTTACATTCCAATGACATGAACATTGAATTTTCCAATTTCAAGTAATGCCTCCTTCCATAAACCCCCTTCTGATTCAACATCCTTCCTTTGATGTGCACACCTTTCACCCACCAACCCCATCACCGTGTTCCTTTCCTCTCCTTATGCCCATCTCCCACCCCTCCCAACTTGGAGTCCCCCATTTCTCTTTCATCTCCCCTCTTTCCCCTTCCCCCTGTCCCCCTACACTCATATCCCTCTGGCTTCACATTTCACTCCACCTACTCCTTTTTTTACCAGCACCCTTTTGTCTCCATTTCACCTCAAGCCTTTGACACCATCTCCCCCATCTGCCATCACCTGTATCCACCTATCACTCGCCAGACTTCCCACCCCACCTCCCTTTTTCAACTTTCACCTTCCCTCTCCCACTCAATGAGTCCGAAGAAGGGTCCCATCCCAAAATGCCGTGTGGTCATCCTCTCCACAGATTCTGCCTGACCTGATGAGTCCCTCCAGCATGTTGTGTCTTTTGCAGAAGATTAGCTGTGATCTGGATGAATGGCAGAGTGGCCTCAAAGGGCAAAATTACCTCCTATTTCTCTTTGTATTCCTTTCAGTAAGTTCCGACCACCATTGCCTTTGGAAGCTTGCATCTCCCCTGTGCAGCTGAGTTACTAGTAGTGTAGGAAAATAACTGCAGATGCTGGTACAAATCGAAGGTATTTATTCACAAAATGCTGGAGTAACTCAGCGGGTCAGGCAGCATCTCAGGAGAGAAGGAATGGGTGACGTTTCGGGTTGAGACCCTTCTTCAGACTGATGTCAGGGAGGCGGGACAAAGGAAGGATATAGGTGGAGACAGGAAGATAGAGGGAGAACTGGGAAGGGGAGGGGAAGAGAGGGACAGAGGAACTATCTAAAGTTGGAGAAGTCAATGTTCATACCACTGGGCTGCAAGCTGCCCAAGCGAAATATGAGGTGCTGTTCCTCCAATTTCCGGTAGGCCTCACTGGCACTGGAGGAGGCCCATGACAGAAAGGTCAGACTAGAGTGGGAGGGAGAGTTGAAGTGCAGACTGTAAACACACAGAACTGAACTCCCCTGCCATTTTAATTAAAAAAGACCCCTTTAAATTGTAACTGAAATAGAAAAGAACTGCCCTTAAATTAAGCTTTTAAATTAGTTTAAGATAAGTTGCCCTTTCAAGTAGTAAATACTAAACACATCATTAATCACCCTGCCTTCATTTTAGTTTTTGAAATGGTGACTCACTTTAGCTCTGCCACTGCTCAGTGTCTTCCCTCATGGATATGGCCACCTCGCATGCCATTACCACTCTATTGGCCTTTATTGCAGCCTGGTGATCATTTTAAGTCCCGGTTATCACCTCATGTGCTCTCACAACTGAATCATCCTCCTCTCACTGCTGCTGCCAACTATATTTGTAGGTGTTTGTAGCCTCCACTGTCTTTTCGTACCTCACTTCATCTGGTCTCAAAATAAACTAAAGAAAGGTTGAGGTTCCAGCGAAAACTGACTCTCAATTACACTGTGGAAACCCAACTTACATCAGTTATTTAATTGTAATACCTTTGCCAGATATTGGGAATGTAATTGAAATGTGCAAGGTGGATTCAAGTAGAGATACACCATAATCCTCTCACTCACTGTGGGAAGATAACATTGAGGCTCTTGTTTCAATCAAACATTGTAGAATGGAGACTGAAATATGTGAACACCCTAAATAGATTGTTTTGTTTGATATAGACACATTGGAAAGAAAGACTTCTTGTATTGTGTATTTCTCTGATAACATGGAACACATAGGCAGAATTGTGCGATTCTGTGAGCCAGAAATGCAGCGACAAACCACGGTGAGGACAGAATTCCCACATTCAGATGATGTGCTTCCATATTTTCAGCAACTGCTCATGCAGAACATTGGGATTTCATTTTATATTCCTGGCAATCAGTAAATGGGTGAGTTGCTTCAGCTGACAACTCCTTTGTCTCTAATTTACTGTCTCTTTGTATCCCGCTGCCTTTTTATAGACGGATTTTGAAAAGGACGTGGACCTGGCTTGCCAGTCTGGTATGTAATACTTCAGGGGATAATTATAGCAACTACTTTTCACCATTACCCATTCATATCTTTAGCCTTCCTACACATATCTTTATTTAACATTGTTAACATCCTCTGGAGAGCCAACAGGTGAGTATTAACATTTGTAGCAGGAATGAGTTAACTTTGGAATCACTACATCATCTTTCCATTTCCATCAGACATCAAATATCATTTACGTTTGATTAATCTTACTGCAACAAAGGGGATATGTGTAAACATTTCCTGGTACATTTTCATATTTCTAGTCATAGTAATTACATTTAAATTATTTCTTTGGAGGCCAATTTTTTCCCACTGATTATCTCATTAGCAGTTATTAAATTGCTACACTTTCAAATACTAGCAAGCACAAATCAAAACCTTAGTCTGCAGTTAAAAACAACTTTTACAATATTACAACTGTGGCCATAATTAAAAGGCACTTGATTATCTGTAAGTGTTCTCGTAGATCCAGCTGTCCAATCAGGTGCCAATACAAATGCAAGTCTTTCTATTGCGAGCTAGTGAAGAATACTTTCTCTACTTCATTTACTTGCATGATTCTTTTTCTAAGATCTCAAAAAGCAATTCCTGGTACCACATTTAGGAATGTGTATGTAATTGGTAATTCTGTGTAAATTGTACATATGGAAGTAACTTATTTTTTTCTCAAAATGCTTACAAAATGTGCCATTAATTAGTTTAGAGTATTCTAAAATGTAATTTATGAAGGAGAATTCATGAATATAAGAATGGTAATGTGGTGCAATTTGACTCAGCATAGCACAATCTTAAGGAGCCACACAATTGGTTTTTTTAGTGGGTTCTTTAGCATTAAGGATCACTTGCTCCTGTTCTGCTTATACAGATTTGCACGGACTCTTTCACAGATGGAGCAGATGGCTCATGACGGGATGGTCATAAATGTGGTGGCCCAGTAACCATTTTGGTTGTTATCCACCACTTTAAATTTCAATAGTGCCTGAGTCCCAAGGACTGGAGTGCTATAGACCTGGTGATATACACTTCTAGAGCCAAGGTTTGATTGCCTAAGATGGTGAGGTTGGGAGACAGTGAGGGTTAGAGTTGTGGGCCAAGTCAAGGTCAGGGGGTTAAGGTCAGGGGGCTATTGGTTATTGGAATCAGGGTGCAGGAGGAGAAAGTTTTGGGAATGACGATGGCATGGTGGCTTTGTGGTGGAGTCTCAATTTATTAATTGGATTCACTGTCAAGATTAAAATCATGCAGCATTCAGAGTAACAGTTATTAAGGATTCTTATATACAGACAATACTTCATTATTCAATGTGAACAGAAGCGATCTATCCATCATCTACTGAAGTAATCAGCTGCCAATCCTCTTTCTCCTGCTTCTTCTTCACTGTCATCCCCAATTAGCCCAACAGCCATGCACCTCCCTCCTGCCATGCACTGCCTATTCTAGTCTTTACCGGCCCAATGCACCTGCTCCTGGAGTTCTTGCCACTCTCAGCTATAAGAAAAGACAGCTCCAAGATGAAATAAAAGCAAACTGCTGGAAACTCTTGGCAGAGCCTGTGGAAAGAGAAACACAGTCTCTGGTCAAAGAGTATTCACTCGAGCAGATGGGTTTACAATGGATTACTGACTCCCACAGCTATCTTGACTACACTTCTTCCCACCCTGTCTCCTGCAAAAAGTCTATCCCCTACACCCAATTCCTCCGTCCACGCCGCATCTGCGCCCGGGATGAGGTGTTTCACACTAGGGCATCAGAGATGTCCTCATTCTTTAGGAAACGGGGCTTCCCCTCTCCCATTATAAATGAGGCCTCCTCTATATCCCGCAGCTCCGCTCTTGCTCCCCCTCCCCCCATTCGTAAAAAGGATAGAGTCCCCCTTGTCCTCACCTTCCACCCCATCAGCCAGCGTATACAACATATTATCCTCCAACATTTCCGTCACCTCCAACAGGGTCCCACTACTGGCCACATCTTCCCATCTCCTCCCCTTTCTGCTTTCCGCAGAGACCGTTCCCTCCGTAACTCCCTGGTCCACTCGTCCCTTCCCACCCAAACCACCCCCTCCCAGGCACTTTCCCCTGCAACCGCAGGAGATGCAACACCTGTCCCTTTACCTCCCCCCTCGACTCCATCCGAGGACCCAAACAGTCTTTCCAGGTGAGGCAGAGGTTCACCTACAGCTCCTCCAACCTTATCTATTGTATCCGATGTTCCAGATGTCAACTTCTCTACATCAGCGAGACCAAACGTAGGCTCGGCAATCATTTCGCTCAACACCTTTGCTCAGTCCGCCTTAACCAACCTGATCTCCCGGTGGCTCAGCACTTCAGCTCCCCCTCCCACTCCCAGTCTGACCTTTCTGTCATAGGCCTCCTCCATTGTCATAGTGAGGCCCACCGCAAATTGGAGGAACAGCATCTCATATTTCGCTTGGGCAGCTTACACCCCAGCGGTATGAACATTGACTTCTCTAACTTTAGATAGCTCCTCTATCTCTCTCTTCCCCTCCCCCTTCCAAGTTCTCCCACTGTCTTCCTGTCTCCAACTACATCCTTTCTTTGTCCCGCCCCCTCCCCTGACATCAGTCTGAAGAAGGGTCTTGACCTGAAACGTCACCCATTCCTTCTCTCCTGAGATGCTGCCTGACCCGCTGTGTTACTCCAGCTTTTTGTGATACCTTCGACTTATACCAGCATCTGCAGTTATTTTCCTACACAGTTTACAATGGATGATCCGCCCTTGAAATATCATTGATTCAGCAATGAGTCTGGGAACCAGCACTTCAATTCATTCTGAAGTAAATTAAAATTCAGTTTGAAAGTTCCCTGTGACTGCTGAAGAGAAATGAAGGTTGCGCAGACTGCAGAGCTGCAAATCTGCAGCATTGGCTTTGCTGTCCATTGTGGACAAAGATGGAAACTAACTGCAGAGTCCACTCAAGTACCTGCGTGTTTCTTTTAAATCTTCATTGAGCTAAAATAACCCATCAGAAGTACAGTAATTATCAATCTATCAAAATGTTGTTAACCATCGGTGGCAGCACTTTCCAAAGCTGGTCTAATGACCAACAGCGGAGTCGATTTATCATCCCCATCTGTGGTTCAAGCTCAATACCTCTTTAAAGGTAATAACTGCTGTTCTTTAGAACCTAAACATTAATTCAATCGATCATCAGACTAATACTAAACACTAGAAACACGAATAAAGAATAATTCATACCCAAAAAGGTCACATTTAATAAAGTATGGTGTAGTGAGGTTCAGCGCAGGCCTGCAGCATGTAATGATGTAGCAGTGCCAGGACAGTGTTGGCATCGTGTGAGTGTAGGGCAGGATCTCACCAACCATCAAAACACTTCAGAAGCCAACCTGGCCATTTGCACATGAAAAGTCTCCATTCTGCGCTTAGCCTCAACAAACACTGTGAGCTGGCCTCTCTAGGGAAGAGGACCATGCTGTGGAATGATTTCCCAAACAGTCTGCTTGGGAAATAATTTGGCAAAATGCCTCATCCCTAGAATTCACCAACAAGCACCGACCTTGCCTGGCCTGCAGTGAGAGAGGGGCACTTCCTGTAAGATCCTTTCTGCACGGTCAAGTATCCAGATGACTCCGATGAGGATAAATCAACTGCCCATCTCTCTGTGATCTGTACCTTAGCAAAGAAAGTCTGGGGAAAAAGAATGCAATGGCCTCATTGAGGTTCACCCCCAAGTAGTTGCATAACAGCAGACTCTTAGGTCTAGTTTCTAGAGACGTATACTGATACAATTGTCAAGTGCTGCTGGAAGATTATCAACTCAGTGAAAGACACATTTCGGTCTGCCCGATACCCGTTGGTCTAAAGATGAGACAAGATGTCCATTAGGGATGTTACTAGCTGGCTACAGGAGCGCATGCTAAAGGACACACTGAAGCTTGATCCTGCATACACAAAGGCTTTGAGCAGAAGGCCCTTAGTGCGTCCAACCGCCATTGAGTATTGTCCAAAAACGGCACATGTGATTTGTACATAGATTGTATTAACTTGATGATTTTAAAAATGTATAGACCTGACAACATTGAATACATAGACGGGAAGATACTGAATATAAAGAAGGCTATGCACTGTTTTTGTTTTCTTGTATATCATATCATATCTATATAGCCGGAAACAGGCCTATTCGGCCCTCCAAGTCCGTGCCGCCCAGCGATCCCCGTACATTAACACTATCCTACACCCACTAGGGACAATTTTTACATTTACCCAGCCAATTAACCTACATACCTGTACGTCTTTGGAGTAGTTCTTCATGAATAAAGTTAATTTTGAAAAGATAAACTAAAGTATGGAATAAGGGTGGTTTCACTGTTCTTCAGAAGAGACAGTTCAATACTGCTACAAGTACGGATTACAAAACACTTCTTCGGTGCTGGTGGCACTCCTGCCTGCTCCACAGACACAAACAGTGAATGGCTTGCATCCAGATTTGCCGCCCAAGGCTCCAGAAATTGAGGCATTTTCCCACAAGCAGTTAATTATTTCTGTCTTTTACCTTTTCAAACAATCTGTTCCATATATTTCTTCTGCTGCTACATAAGTAATTAAATGACCATTTCCACTGACCCCTGATGGAAATAAAAAGCAGCTAGCCAAGATCCTGTTGAAAATACTTTGTTACTTGTGTTTAAACTAAATATGTTAGGGAATAAAAGTCATCTTTTGCCAATGGTTAAATTTAATTCCCAAGGTGAGGTAAACAGGGAGAACAGTAATGGACTGCAGGAAGACAGATTGGCTGCCTGTACGTCTGTGTGAATCTGAAAGTCACCGAGCATTTTGAGAAGGTACTTAGTAAAGCAATAAAGGAATCCTGGGATTCGTAAATGGAGACACAAAGTACGACAACAGAAAAGTTATGTTGAATCAATATAAAACACTGGTTGGGCCACAGTGGGACTTTTGCATTCAGTTCAGCTCAGCACAGCACACTTTACGAGGGATGTGAATGTGAAGCCACAGGGGAGATTTTAGGAAGGATTTGTGAGAATGATTGCAGAGTGGAGCGATTTCAGCTCTGCAGTTCGATTGCAGGCACTGATGATCACATTGGAGCAAAGAAATGGAGAGGAGATATGACAGAGGTATTGCAGATCATGATTGCTTAGAGAGGATAAATAGACAGGCTCCCTTCTCAACAGTAGATGGATTAAGAATGTTTAAAGTTTTGGGCAAGTTGAACAATGGGAAAAGCATTTGTACACAGAGTAGTTACGATCTGGACTGCACAGGAGAGTGGTGGGGTTACAATCATTCACTGCGTTCAAAATGAATACTTTGATAGGTACTTGAGGAAGAATAATTTGCAGGACTGCGGGAAAGAGTGGAAGCGTGGGACCTGTAGAATTGTTCCACAAGCAACCTGTGGTTCCATAACAGGTGGGCAGGCTGCCTCCTGTGTTGTAACAATTGCTTATAAGTGAGGGCATGAGATATAATGGGGGGTTTTAAATATCTTTAAAGAAGATTTAATTTAGTTTAGAAATATAGGTTGAAAACGCTTTTTGGCCCATCAAGTCCCCAGCAACCTATCACACTAGTTCTATGTTATCCCACTTTCTCATCCCTACACACTATAGGCAATGTTACTTATCACCTGAGCACATGGTACTAACTCCTAATTGAACCGCTATTCCTAAACCTCAGTCAATCCAACAGCAACCACTTATCCAGTAATCACCCAACCAACTGATCACTGTGGCAGATCTTCTCCAGACCATTTACTGATCACATATCCTTCGCCTGCTTATTACCCGATCCTCATGTCCTGACAATAACCATCAATCAGTCTGAAGAAGGGTCTCGACCTGAAATGTCACCCATTCCTTCTCTCCAGAAATGCTGCCTGGCCCGCTGAGTTACTCCAGCATTTTGTGTCTACCTTTGATTTAAACCAGCATCTGCAGTTCTTTCCTACACAATAACCATCAATGACAGGCTTCTCCATGCCACCATCGATTGCTGGCAGCCAATGCTCCATCGAATCTCCCTCTTCCATTCCCAACCCTCTTGCTCTCTTGCCCTTCCCTGGGCCTCTCATTCCTGCACTTTTCTGGTCTTTGCCACAGGTCTGTGATTTCCTCAGAGTGTTCCAAAGTTACCATTTGTTGCAGCATCACATCAACTGGGAATGTTAAATGCTATTATTTAATTGCTGTAACAAAGATTTGCATTTTTTAGCAAAACAGGACAGGTTAGAACGTTATGGGAAAAAAATGATCTTGGTACATATGTAATATAGGCAGTCAATCTGTGCACAACAAGGTCTTTAAAATGGCATTGTGCTCATAATGTTTTCTAACTATGTTGGATGTTGGTGTGATGTTGGTGAGTGCTAAATATTCCCTGGTACAGTTCACTGCAATGTGAGGTTTGTAATTACTCCCTGAGTAGGCAGATGGGAGCTCAGTTTAACACCCAAAGTTCCTCAGCCCCATTGCTGCTCTGCCCTGTTAGTGTACCGAGAAGGATTATTGTATTATGTTGCTAACTGACATTTCCTGTATCGTTTCTGCTTTTCCAGTGCTCTTCAAAGAGGTTAACACTTGCAATCCAGCGACTATCACAGGGACAATGTCTCGCATTTCACTGGATGACGAGGAAGATGAAAAAATGAACATAAGCAATGAAGGAATGAATTTCTCCACCCTTCCAGGAAACATCCCACCAGGAAATATGTTAGTCCAGTTGCCTCCAATGCAGCATTTGCATGATGTGATGTCTGGTATGGGGGAACTGAACGAACCAGCCAAAAACGAAACCAACAGTGAGCTGAGGGGAACCCTGTATCTGTGCACAGAGAACACCCTGAGGCCGGTGGACTTGAAGTGGAGGCGAGCTCAGGAGCAGCCGCTGGAGGGAGAGTACATGGTGCTCCCCAGACGCACTGTCAGTTTAAAGCCTTTCATCAAAGATGACAGCAAGTTGAACGTCAATGTGGACGACAGCAGGCACAATATCACTGGGAGCCAACCAGTCGAGTCAGAGATTTACCCTAACTTTGTCTCTGTTGATCAGATCAATTATAACTTTAATCAACCTTATGGAACTCTTAATTATCCACGGAGTTCAGCCCTCAAACATCACCCTTCAGTGAGGCACATTCTGGCATCTGAATTTGCAGGCAGGAGCAGGACCATGCCACGCATTAAACCAAGCTCATCAGGGTCCATGGGCTCCTTGGAAGTAAGTTGAAGATATACTGTCAATTTCTCAATGTACCTGTGGTAATATATGTTGTTGTTGTTGTTCGTCCTTCGGGTTCGAAGATGACCATGACTTCACTTTCAGTTGGAGGATTGGTGACTGTGGGTCCGGAAGTGACTGTTGAGGCCAATCCGGGCCCGGAAGGCATGCCCACACGTAGGACACAAGTGGATGGGTGCTGCAGTGGAAGTGGAGGTAGCCCGGGCATTGCGCGCGGTGCGTTTCCTCTGGGCCTCTGCAGTGTGTCTGTTCTCTGCTGCACGGGCTCCTGTGGTGAGCTTGCTACGCCAGGTTGGACGGTCCAGAGCAAGAGACTCCCAAGTGCTGAGGTTGATGTCCAAGTCTTTGAGGGACACTTTGAGGCAGTCCTTAAACCGTTTCTTCTGTCCTCCTACTGACACAGTTCTCTATACAGAGGCTGTTTTGGCAGTCGACTCTCGGGCATTCTGACGACATGGCCAGCCCATCTGGCTTGGGCTTTCCGTAGGAGGGTGTGGACGCTGGGGATTCCGGCCCGTTCCAAGACCTCTGTGTCGGGAATTTTCTCCTGCCACCTGATGTGAAGGAGTCTGCGTAGGCAGCTCAAGTGAAAGTGGTTGAGCTGTTTGGCATGTCTGCTGTAAACAGTCCAGGTCTCACTGGCATAGAGAAGAGTGGTGAGTACCACTGCACGGTAGACCTTCAGCTTGGTGGTAAGGCTGAGTCCTCTCCGCTCCCAAACATTCTCACGGAGTCGCCCAAAGGCAGCGCTGGCCTTGGCAATCCTGTTGTTGACCTCAGCGTCAATGTTCACCACTCGCGAGAGTGTACCACCCAGATACGTAAAGCTGTCGGAGATTCTGCCCCTTCACCGTGATGTGTGGTTCCTGGTAGGGCTTTCCAGGCGCGGGCTGGTACATAACTTCAGACTTTTTGGTGCTAATGGAGAGACCAAAGTTGTCACAGGCCTGTGAGAAGCAGTCCATTTCATGCTGCATCTTCTGCTCTGTGCTGGCGTTGAGGGCACAGTCATCAGCAAACAAAAAAATCTCTGATGATGGTCGCCTTCAACTTTGTAACAGCTTGCAGGCGCCTGAGGTTGAACAGCCTGCTGTCCGTCCTGTACCTGATGTGTATTCCATCCTGGCAATCACGGAAGGCATCAGTCAGCATGGCAGAGAAGACCATGCTGAAGATGTAGGGGCAAGAACACAACCTTGCTTCATGCCGTTTGTCACTGGAAAGGCTTCCGACTCGTCTCCATCATCTAGCACTTTCACCACCATGTGGTAATATAAAGAAAGCAGGCATTGATAGCAGGGTAATTGTTTTCTCATTGTCAGTGAAACTGCCTTCCCATTTACGCTTGACCGAACCTGACCCTTGCTCCAGGTACCCAGAAAACGTATTGCTTCTGTAACAGTTGTAATAAATTGGAGTAACATTCTGGCATCTGCCAACAGATTCAGGTCTTCCACAGTATGCTCGATAGAAGTATTAAGAATAAATTCAAGTAGCTCTCAATTAACCTCTCCTTTCAACCTTTACCTGCTATCCATGAATGGACAAATCTGCCAAAAGGTTGCATTGTGCAGTACCAGTTAGCTTTCTGTGTTTAGTTTAGTTTGGAGATACAGCACGGACACAGGCCTTCGGCCCACTGAGTCCGTGCCTATAAGTGAACCTCATACACAACCACCATCCTCCACAGCATGGACAATTTTTACCGAAGCCAATTAGCCTACAAACCTGTGTGTCTTTGGAATGTGGGAAGAAACCGGAACACCCAGGGAAAACCCATGTGGTCATGGGGAGAACGTACAAACTCCATAAAGACAGCACCTGTAGCATGGCCAAACCCAGGTCTGGAATTGTAAGGCAGCAACTCTACCACTGTGCTACTGTGCAGCTTCCAATAAATTAAGAGTCTCACAATAAAACTTTTTTTTCTTCTTGTATCTGATATTTCCCTAGTATCCTCTGCATCTGGTTTTCATTTAATTACTGCTTTAAAATTAGTGCTTCTGGAATACAAGAAAGTATTTTTATATTTTTATGTGTTATTTTCAAGTAGTTCTATGTGGGGGTTTTCCATTTTTTTCAGGTACCTGTCTGACGAAGTAGATTATCAAAAACACGGTCTTTGTGTTCAAATTCCTACTAACCCTATTCATCCTTCCTGCAGCTTCTTACAGCTCGACAAGATCAAATATTTCATGTCCCCCTGATTCTGACATCTTGTACATCTCTAACACCCATTGATTCAGATCATTTTACATCCAAAATAGAACCAAAAATCACTAGAAACATTTGGTTGATGAGGCAACATCTATGGAGAAAAATAACCAACATTTCAGATGGATGGACTTTTGCTATTTTTACCCATTTTTTTCCATTGTCTGCAAAGCTGTTTCTTTCCATTTTTTGTTACCACCAGGCTGATTTTCTATACCAGTGATCTCCAGCTGACAACACGAAGGTATTTATTCACAAAATGCTGGAGTAACTCAGCAGGTCAGGCAGCATCTCAGGAGAGAAGGAATGGGTGACGTTTCGGGTCGAGACCCTTCTTCAGACTGAAGAAGGGTCTCGACCCGAAACGTCACCCATTCCTTCTCTCTGAGATGCTGCCTGACCTGCTGTTACTCCAGCATTTTGTGAATAAATACCTTCGATTTGTACCAGCATCTGCAGTTATTTTCTTATCCAACTGACAACACAGTCAATTGACCTTTTCTCTGGTTTTTATTAACCTCATTATCCCTTCAGGCAAATGCCAAGTTCCAGATGGTTGGGATATGGATGACCCTGGATCTAAGTATTTATTGCCCTGATTTTCATTGAGAATGTGAAGATAGTCTTCATGAACCACTACATTTCTAGTGTCGAAGATAGACACAAAATGCTGGAGTATCTCAGTGAGACAGGCTGGAGAGAAGGAATGTGTCACGTTTCAGGTCGAGACCCTTCTTCAGAATTCTAGTGTCATTGTGGAAATGGGGGTCTTCCCAACAGTGATTCAATCATAGTTTCAAATCCCAAAATGATGTACTCCCCTTCCTGAATATGCAACCTCTTTCAATTCTATTCCCTTCAGGATCTCTTCCCCTTTCAACTTTTGCCTCACTTCCTTTACTCTATCATTAATGGCCCTGCTGTTTGGTGTGCACGGTCAAAGTCCAGATCTGCTTTCCCTACCCTCTTCTCTGCACTTCACTTTTTAAAAAGTCTTAAAAACTTTGCCTCTCACTCAGATTTTGGGGTAGCTGGAACGGATGTGTATTAGGCATAACAGCCATGTCACTATGCTTCACAGCAAAGATTCCCCCCTTATTGCTCTAGATTAAAGTCAATTTACCACTTTTCGGTCTGACTGAGTGATCCATTAATATCCAGCAGTCCAAAGCTTTCCTGCTCAACCATACAGCCAATTTTATATAATCTGCAAAAGTCTTTATCATGCACCAAACACCTGTCAATGTTAATTATACCACAACAGCTGGAGACCGTTCTGAACCTTATGGAAGCCAATGCTTACAATTATAAAAATGCCGAGCCAATTTTTGACCACACTCGCTTGGATCCTACGTGTTCTCACCTTTTTGACTAGCGTCTCAGGTAGGACCTTGTCAATAGTGTTGCCAGAATCTATGCAGGCTATATCAAATCGCTGCCCACATCAACTCTGCTTGTTACCTCCATAAAAGATTAGTTAATATTGGCAGGTGTGCTGTAATACCTGTAATAAGTCAATTTGTCTCTGCCTTGTTGAGCAGTTGTCCAATCCTATCATCACAACTGCAGCAGAAGGATTGGCCAGGGCCTCCAGTTTCCTCCCTTGTTTCCTTTTACAGTCTGGTGTACATTTCACCAATCTTCATTCCATAAATGCAGTGGACAGCACAGGCATAGCTGGCAGCTCCAGCCCCTGGCTTTAATCTGGACCTCCAACGCCAACTTTGTGGAGTTTGCACCTTCTCTCTGTGACCACAGATACTCAATTCCTTCCACATTCCTAAGACATGAGGGGCGGTTGGTTAATTGGCCACCATAAATTGTCCCTGTTGCGTACGTCTGTGATAGATTCTGGGGGGAGTTGATGATAAAATGGAGTAATACAATGGGATGATTGTAACTGGCCGCTTTATTATTGGGATGGACTGGGTGGGCTGAAGGGCCTGTTTCCATGCTGTGTGACTGCAGGAGTCATGCTGTGTGACTGCATGAGTGAACCATTTCATATTTCTTCGCTATGCTTATCCCATCCAATATTTAGTACTTCTCGAATAACAATTTCAGTATCAACCCTTTAATTTATGAATATAGCTAAAGGTGTTGATTAAGAACCTTACCCACACCTTTCATCTCTGCTTGTTGATTACATTTCTGGTCTCTATTACGTCTAATATATAATTATAAATTATTTGGAGTTACTTTTATTTCACTTCTCAGTATTTATAATAACAAATATATATTTACAAATTATTTGGATTTACTTTTATCTACACCTTAGGTTTCCTAATTTCCAGTTTTTCACTCCCACACCTGTGTTTTCTGTAATTGTGAATTCTCCTGCCTGACATCAGGTTCTCTTTTGAACTTTATCCATGCACCATGGTACTCACAGGGCTCCAGGTTTGTGCTGTCTCACCTTTGTCTTTGGGAGAATGTGTTTATTTAAAGCATTTGCAATATTATCTTCATTCCTTTTATATTAGCTGTGCTGAATCTTACTGAATTGCACTCAGGTGTTGGAGCTGTGAGGCAGCAGCTTTTGTGGCTGCTTCACCACTTCAAGCCAGTGTGGTCATGAGTGAGAGTGAAGGTAGGAAAATTACCTCCACAGGTGTGCTCCCATGGGTGGAGAGGTAAATCTGGATAGTTGATGGAGAGGAGAGGCTGGGTAAATAATAGCTATTTGAGATTCAGCCGAAGAATGTGGAGAAGTGGAGACCATGAAAAGTGAAAACGTGACTTAGTCCAGAGGTGTTGAAAAATAGCATATATGCTGTTGGCACTGGGAGTTCATTAGGAAAAGAACATTATCAAAATGGGGAGAGGTACAGAGATGAAACATGCACCACATTGGTGGTCAGTGATTAGGGAAAATTGGGAGGGCTATTGCGTAGTTATTTTATCAACTGATGTAGTATGGGGAGAAAACTACAAATGAGAGGTGGGACAGGTCAAAGCCTAATAGTTTAGCTGCAGTCTCTGTGGTAAAGATACTGCAGACCGTGGGTATGCGGCATACAAACAGATAAGGGTTCAATGACTAGAGGAAAGGGTTTCAGCAAAGGGTGGACAAGACGAGCAAACTAATGGAGGGTAGAAGACCCTCAGGTTTGCTAACATTGTGTTGCCAGTTCATATGGTTACCAGTAAGTAAGATGGAGTCAATGTCTAGGAAACAAACTTCTTCTTTGACAGTCTCTTTGATTTGAAGATTACTTGCCTGCACTTGTCTGAAGATTACTTGTCTGAAGAAGGGTCTCGACCCGAAACGTCACCCATTCCTTCTCTCCTGAGATGCTGCCTGACCTGCTGCGTTACTCCAGCATTTTGTGAATAAATGCCTGCACTCAAATACTTTGGTTTC
The DNA here is from genome assembly GCF_053455715.1 of Rhinoraja longicauda. NCBI lineage: Eukaryota > Metazoa > Chordata > Chondrichthyes > Rajiformes > Arhynchobatidae > Rhinoraja > Rhinoraja longicauda. The sequence goes on from NW_027601434.1 coordinate 98,835, forward strand.
TGACATGGCTGTAGTCCTATGTGAGATCATAGACTCTACCACAAGTAGAGCAAGTAAGTTGTTTGGAATGTTCTGAGCTTCTGCTGTTTCTCCATGGACCTGCCTTAGAAACCTGAGAAGCTCAAATGATTCCTGAATGCTCCTCCATTTTGACTGGTCACAGACCAGGGATGAAGATGTTAATCCTCCTTCAATGTGTTTTCCATGTCAATAGACAATAGACAATAGACAATAGACAATAGGTGCAGGAGTAGGCCATTCAGCCCTTCGAGCCAGCACCGCCATTCAATGCGATCATGGCTGATCACTATCAATCAGTACCCCGTTCCTGCCTTCTCCCCATACCCCCTCACTCCGCTATCCTTAAGAGCTCTATCCAGCTCTCTCTTGAAAGCATCCAACGAACTGGCCTCCACTGCCTTCTGAGGCAGAGAATTCCACACCTTCACCACCCTCTGACTGAAAAAGTTCTTCCTCATGCAATCCCATGCCATGATGGATTTCAAAGCCCAGTGCATATGTTGGAAGTTTGGTGTCAGGTATGTGGGTGATGTAGCCCATCCTCAAGAACTGGTATAATGTGATTAAAGCGTTGGTTCAGGTGAATTTGGCCCAGGAGCAGATGTGATAGAAGTTCCCTATCCTCCCTATGATTTTGGAGGAGCTCAGTCCCAGCAATCCTCAAGATGCAGTCTATTTGATCAGTGTGAAGAAGGGTCTCGACCCGAAAGGTCACTCATTCCTCCACTCCAGAGGTGCTGCCTGTCCTGCTGAGATACTCCAGCATTTGGTTTCTATCCACCACCAAAACATTTGTTCCCTCCACTACCAATGTGCAGTGTCAGAGGTGTATAATGTGTACATGATGCTCTGCAGTTATATCTCTGGGATACTCTAGTGTCATCTCCCTACCCTATGTCCTGTACCACCAATGAAAGAAAGGGGTTCAGGCACAGAGAAACACTTCCACCTTCCATGTTCTCTTCCATGTAGCACAACATCATGGCTTGGAAATTTTTTCACCATTTCCTCATTCCCCATTCAACACTATGGGAATAACTGCACAAGAAGCATTGCAGCAGGTCAAGAAGGTGACTCACCATCACCTTCTCAAGGGCAATTAGGGGTGGACTATAGGCTTTGTCAGCAGTCCCTGAATCCTGACAGATAAATAAACCAAAAAAAGGATCATGACCATTGTGCCTCCTGATTAATGAAATTTGCATTCCAATTAAGGGTAAAGCCTTTCAACTACTGGGGGGGTCCTTGTGCTGACAATTAGCAGTGTGACTCTTCTGCAATTATTGTAAACAGACGTGGCCCTAGAAAAAGTTATGATTGCAGTGTCTCTGCTATGTTGTGGTAGCTCTGGGATTATAGTGATAATTGAGCTAAAAACATTTTCACCAAGGGCACGTGTTACAGACAGAGTTTCATTTGGGGAGTTCTTCAAAGTGTTCTTCAGCAGGCACTGACTGTATCCTTGGGAACAAAGTCTGTGGCAGTGACACAAGATAATGGCTCTAGCCTACTTAAAATTCACTGGAAAGAACTGCCTGCTGATACTGATGTGGTTGCCAGAAAACTCTGACAACTTTCAAAACAGAGGGAGATAGCAAAGAGGAGACCTGGGTAATGCCGGCATCCAGCTGAGGGGCAGCAAGTGGATGAGGAGCAGCAGTGATCCAGCAGAGTCCTAGCGGGATCCAGAGGAGACAGTGCAGATGCAGGGAAAGAAAACATTCATCTCATCTAAAGTCAGTGGAAATATCACAATGTAAGAATATCAACATGAGAATAGAATGGCACACCATATAATTCATCTCGGTTACACCCCTTCTTGAACAGTGAAAACATAAAAGGAGAAAAACATCCAAAACATCCATCTAATCTCTGAACATTGTGACAGATATTATCCTTCCTGATCCACCTGTGCGTCTGAACCTCTGATATGGGACATCCTCCTCCATCGTGTGCCCATGATCCTGCGTGTGTTGAGGCCCGCTGCCTTTTGCGTTGTCTGGTGATGGTCTGATACATACTTTATCCTCACTGTGTCTTTGAATCTCAGTGGTAGCAAGATTCTGGCATCTATTTGATCATATGTTGCTGGTTTGCCACCACCAGCCCCCTGTCGTGGTGGACATCCATAGGACTACACTTCTTCCACGTGTACAGGTGGTGTTTTCCATTGAAATCTATATTATAGCTCTTCTGATTCATGAGTTTCACCACCATCAGAAATCCTCTCCCTGACTTTACTATAATCTTAGTATATAGTGATAGCAAATTACCTGTTGGTTTGCTTCATTATTGTCTTGCTTTGGGGGTATTTGCTTCAGGATGTTGTTCCTGAGTCAAGATGAAATGTCAGTACTTTATCATTGCACCACTCTCGTGGCACAGATATATCTAGTTGCTCACACAGAATTGACTCTGTCATTAGATCCATTGTGTTCAACCGGAGACCTGGGTACTGCGGGCATCCAGCTGAGAGGCAGGAAATGGATGAGGAGCAGCAGTGATCCAGCAGAGTCCTAACGGAGGAGGAGGAGACAGTGCAGATGCAGGGAAAGAAAACATTCATCTAATATGAACACAGATGCTGGGGATAGTCAGCAGGTCAGGAAAGAGGGACATAAGTAACATTTGAAGTCGCTGGCTTGTCACATTTGTATTTTATCGGGGCCGGGGGCGGTTTAATAAGGTCCATTCTGGCAGGATCAGAAACATTTTGCATAAAGCAGTGAGCGTGGGAAGCAGGGTAATAATTTGGGAGGCTACTGTGTATTCACAGACTTTGGAGAGAAATGGGCAGTTGGAAATGCATTGTAGTTTACAGGATGGAGAAGCCAGAGGTGGTTCTTTGCCATGGAATGGTCAGAACCTGCTAGTTCAAGAATTCCCTCTCTATTTTGTTTACCTCCTTTATAAAACTCCTAAAATCCTATTCATTTGACCAAGCTTTTGATTATCCGGACAAATACCTCTTTATAAGGCTCAGTGACTAATTTGTTTGAACATGGAGTCCAGCCAGCTTGGCACTTCACTTTGAGCAGAGTTTGCCAACCAGCGTTCCAATAAGTAAATGAGGGCCAACTGTTCACACACGTCCACACCAACCTTGATGAGGCTTAAGACAGCTAATGTTGTGGCTACTGTTGCAGTTCAGGTTTCAGTCACTCACTGCTGGAGTGGAGGTTCAGAGTCCTGTCACATTACAGAAGATTGCTGCAACAACAGCTAAAATTGAAGGGATCCTTACTGCTTCCAGAACTCACTATTGATGACGCACATCAAGTAACAGGACCTTCAGCTTATAGAGTCCCCACTGACTAACACCCATTATATTCCCTCCACATTCCACTGCTCACCAACACACTTGGGGCAATTTAGCATGGCCAATTAACCTTGGACTGTAGGAGGAAACCGGAGCACCCAGAGAGGAATCCCATGCAGTCACATGCAGACTTCATGCAGGATTAAACTCGGATGACCAGAGTTGTGATGCACCACTTATGTCAACTGCACTACTGTTCCACCCACACCAGATAGATATTCAGGGAATGGAATCCTCTTTGGGTCTGGTGGAGTTGGCATAGGGATCAGTACTGGGACCTCAGCAGTCTACAGCCCAGAGCAATGATGTGGATCAGGGGATCAAGTGTTCTTGCCATTAGAAGCCTGGTGTATCGCAGGGATTGAAGTTGGGAATTTTGCTGTTTGTTATAACATTACTGATCTGAATGTGAATATAAGAACAACGATCAGGAAGTTTGCAGATGACATTAATGTTGGTGGTATCATTGATAACAAGGAGCGTGGTCTTAGTCTACAGAATAATTATTATCAATTGGGTAGAACAGGAGAGCAATGGTGGATGGAATTAAATTCTGATAAATATGAGATGATGCATTTCATCTAACATGGATAGGATATACATATGGTCTAACACGGATAAGATATACATAAGGGAGCTGGGGCCGGAGGAAGTATAGAGCAACAATGAGGTAGTTCAGGAAAGTGACGAGCAGGTAAAAGATCACCTATGACCTTATTGAATGCAGGACAGAAATTATCAGCACTAGATAGCTTCAGATGGTCAGGTTACATTTTGGACCCTTAGTCTCCAGAGTAGGACTTGGACACATAACCTTCAGACAGGGCATCACTGGTAGTAGTTTTCACTATTTATGTAGAGTGCTTCAGTGACCTCCCATTAACTATCATGAATGACAATCCAGGAAAGGTCACCAATCAACTCCAGTGTGGAAGGAGGCCTCCACGAGACTCTGTGACGACCAATAGCAAGTTAGTCGGAGCCTATTCATATCTGAAACAGAGGGAAGATGATCTTACTGAACCTCCCACATCCCACAACATCCCACCTCTATCCGGAGGTTCGGGTTGGGGGAATTGTTGTCTGAATACCATTTTTGGATGTGACCTCTTCCTGAGAACGTCGTGTGTCTTTCACCCTTTTCCAACAGCCCATCCAGTTCTGCATGCACTCTGCATATTGTTCCAGTCAGTAGAAGGTGAATGGATATCTGACAGAATTTGGTTTATTAAATGTTCATGTCAGTGAAGGACTTTCAGCACTTGCTGCACCAAACCCCAGTAGAGTTCTGTCATGTGAAACAATAGAAAGCATCAAAAGGCTTTAGCTGCAGTGCTGATCTCCAGAATGAATATGCTGAGATCAGATTAACCATAGACATTGATTGGCAACATGATTCAGCAGATTTGTAAGGAGTAAGTTATGCCCCATGGATTTAATTTAATTTTCTGAAGTTATGGCTGAGGTAGTGGAGGAAGGATTGTTTACAGATGTGATTTATGTGATCTAACTGAAGCTGTTTGAAAAAGAAGTATTGACCTGTTTTTGGAAATTGACCGAGTAAGAGAAAAAGAAAAAGTGCTTATTTCTCATATGAGATTCTTATTTGCTGCAGCTTTGCAGGGATACAGTGAGTAAGGTTAAAAGGGCAAGTATTCAAGTTGGATGGATTTGATTGTTATGTCCCACAAGGATCCAAGTTCCCTCTCTTTATTATTAACTTAAATGTGGCAATATAAATCTGTAATACCATTGAGGCAAAGATTACAGGAATTATAGGGAGTTTAGATAGAAACATTGAATTGCAGAGACATTAATAGTTTAAATGCAAATATGTGACAATGGATTTTGATGGATCTCAAAAGGATACAAGAGAGTATTTCCTAAATGATGAAAAGCCTGCAGCATTGGAAGCTTAGAGAGACTTGTTCTATGCAACTAATTCATTAAAATGTCATGTGCAGTAAGTCAATATCTTTCTCTGAGATACTGGAGGGTAGCCAGCATGTTCAACTAACAAAGTGCTTTTTAAACAAAAAAAACATACTGAGAGAAGCAGAGTACTTTTCAGAGTAAAGAAATTATGCCAACTTCCAGACAGGAGCTGGTGGAAAAATATCACAACGTAAGAATATCAACATGAGAATAGAATCACACACCATATAATTCATCTTGGTTACACCCCTTCTTGAACAGTGAAAACATAAAAGGAGAAAAACATCCAAAACATCCATCTAATCTCTGAACACTGACAGATATTATCCTTCTGGATCCAGCTGTGCATCAGTCCCTCTGATATGGGACATCCTCCTCCATCGTGTGCCCATGACCCTGCGTGTGTTGAGTCCCGCTGCCTTTTGCGTTGTCTGGTGACGGTCTGATACATACTTTATCCTCACTGCGTCTTTGAATCTCAGTGGTTGCAAGATTCTGGCATCTCTTTGATCATCTGTTTGCCACCACCAGCCCCCTGTGGTAGTGGACATCCACAGGACTACACTTCTTCCACTTGTACAGATGGCATTTTCCAATGAAATCTATTTTATAGCTCTTCTGAATTATGAGTTTCATCGCCATCATAAATCCTCTCTTTGACTTTACTATAATCTTAATATATAGTGATAGCAAATGACCTGTTTGGTTCATTATTGTCTTGCTTTGGGGCTATTTGCTTCAGGATGGTGTTCCTGAGTCAAGATGAAATGTCAATACATATCATTGCACCAGTATCTTGGCACAGATATATCTAGTTCCTTACACAGAATTGTCTGTCATTAGCTCCATTGTGTTCAACCGGTAAGACAATAGGTGCAGGAGTAGGCCATTCGGCTCTTCGAGCCAGCACCGCCATTCAATATGATCATGGCTGGTCATTCTCAATCAGTACCCCATTCCTGCCTTCTCCCCATACCCCCTGACTCCACTATCCTTAAGAGCTCTATCTAGCTCCCTCTTGAATGCATTCAGAGAATTGACCTCCACTGCCTTCTGAGGCAGAGAATTCCACAGATTCACAACCCTCTGACTGAAAAAGTTTTTCCTCATCTCCGTTCTAAATGGCCTACCCCATATTCTTAAACTGTGGCCCCTTGTTCTGGACTCCCCCAACATTGGGAACATGTTTCCTGCCTCTAACATGTCCAACCCCTTAATAATCTTATATGTTTCGATAAGATCCCTTCTCAGTAAGCCGAATCAAATCCTACATTTGCCTCATCACAAATTAATTCCTTCAGTCCACGAGCTTTAAATATTTGACCACCTTTCCCATTTCCCACCTTAGATTTTAGTTTTGAGAGATTCAGCTAACCGGGTCAACGCAAACCATCGATCACCCATTCACACTAGTTCTATGTTATCTCACTTTCGCATCCACGCCCGACACACTGGGAGCAATTTGCAGCGACCAATTAACCTACAAACCCACATGCCTTTGGGAATGTGGGAGGGAACCAGAGCACCCAGAGAAAACTTGGGTTTCATGGAGAATGTGTAAACTTCACACAGACAGCAGCCAAGGTCTTATTGAATCCGGGTCTCTGGTGTTGTGATGCAGCGGTCTCCCAGCTGCACCAGTATGCCACCTGCTTCAACCTTTATTATTCCTCTCTTGGGCACACAACATTTCTAACTTGAATTAGTTCTGCACTTTTCACAAGTTAATTCTGTCTCACTTCTGTTTCCTTCAAGCTAACTCCATATTCTATAAATAAGCCGATCTCTGGTGCATGAATCCTGTAAAGCTGAGAATGTAACTATCAGCCCAGGCTCCTGATTGTAAAAAAAAATAACTCAACTATTTCATTTCTAGGCAGAATGCCAATGTATTGTTGCATAATTCAAGATTTGACTAGAGTGTTTTGTAGTATGGTGCAGAACATGGAATAGTACAGCACAGGAATCCGCCCTTCAACTCTCAATGTCAGTGCCGACCATGATGCTAATTTAAATTAATGCCATCTGTTTGCACATGGTCTACACCCCTCCAGTCCCTGCCTTTTCATATACCAGTCTAAATGCCTTATAAACATTGCTATCGTATCTGCTTCCACCACCCCCCTTGGTGACACATTTGAGGCACCTACCCTGTTTGTGTAAAAAAAAAAACGGCCTCACAAATCTCCATTAAACTTTCCCCCTCTCATCTTCCATCCCCTCAGTATTTGACATTTCCACCCTTTGAGAGAGTTATTCTATGCCTCTAGTATAATTTTATATACTTCCATTAGGTCACATGAAAGTCTCCAGAGAAAAAAATCCAAGTTTGATCAACTTCCCCTTACAGCTAATATCCTGGCAGCATCCTGGTAAACCTCTACTCTACCCTCTCCAATACCTCCGGATCCTTCCTGCAATGCAGTGATCGGAAATGCATGCTATACTACAAATGTGGCCGAACCAAAGTTTTATATAGCCCCAACATGACTTCCGAACATTTATACTCAGTGCCCCATTGACGAAGGCAAGCACTTATCACATTGATGAAGGCAAGCTTTCTTTACCACCTACCTTCTGTTGCCACGTTCAGGGAGCTATGGACTCACATCCCAAGATTCCTGCTCCTAAAAACTTCAAATGTCCCATGCACATATTCCTCTTTGACCTTTCAAAGTGCAACATGTCACACTTGCTCGGTTTAAACTCCATTTACAATTTCTCCTCCCACATTTCCAATGGTCCATATTTTGCTGTATCCTTTGACAACCTTTTTCACTATCCACAACTCTGCCAATTTCTGTATTATCTGCAAACTTACTTAAATCAGCCCAGGTACATTTCATTCATTGTATATGAAAGAACAAAGGACCCGGCACTAATCCACATAGAGCACCTTTGACCATATACTTCCAGGCAGTGAAACACCCCTCCACCACGACCCTCTGCACTGTTCTATCAGTGAGATTGAAACCACAGCTTTGCTTTTGTCTATTGGTTTATGTCTTTTCTGTAGCTCAGTTAGTAGAATCTCTTTGCTCTGCTTCACACATTCTTTGCACAGCTCATTTGGCAATGGTTTAAGCATCTTTACTTATTGCATGATGTTGCTTCTCATTGGATTACCCAAATTAATATCTTCAAATAAACATCCGTGTGTTGTCTTCCTTTTTATGCAAGGTTCTAAATGTTTATAGTTTCATTAACTTGCATTTCTGACACCATCTGTCAATATCTTTGTTCAGCACATTGAAGGACGGATGCCTATATAAGCTGACAAACAAAAGAACATTGTTGCTGTGTGCCTACTGCCAAACTAGCAACCAGTTTGAGCGAGTTAATATATGTGTGTGTGTATAAAGAGAGAGCATGAAGATAAATGTACAATTGCTCAAAAGGCAAGGTGAGAACCAGACAAACTATCTTTGTGCTATCTGTGGAGAAGGGGAGCTAGAGCTGTACTATGGGACACAGAGGAGATGCTGGTGAGGGATCCATCTATGACGGCAGAGGGGAAACCATGTTTATTCGAACATTTTGGATGTCCTAGAATGGAAAGCCTCATCTTGGGAGCAGATGCAGCAGAGATGGAGAAATTGAGAGCAGGGGACAGTGTCTTTGCAGGAGGCAGGATGGGAGGAAGTATAGTGCAGATAAATGGACTGAAAAGATACTAGCACCAATTCTCAATTCCCCTGACCGCCGCATCTGCTCCCCCTCCAAAAGTACTTTAGCTTGCATTCGCAGGATATGTAACATCAATTTATCCTCTTTCCTCGCCTCGAGAAAGGGACCCAAGTGATCCTTCCAGGTGAGACAGAGGTGCATGTGTACCCCCTCTAACCTCTTCTACCATATTCGGTGTTCCTGATGTGGCTTCCTGTATATCGGCGAGTCTAAGCGTAGTCTGCATGCGTGGTCTGCCAAGGCCTACGAGACCACCCGGTTGCTAATCATTTTAACTCACTTTGCATTCCCATACAGACCTCTCTGTCCTGGACCTTCTCCATTGCCAGAGTTAGGCCACGCACAAACTGGAGGAACAGCACCTTAGGGCGGCACGTTGGCGCAGCGGTAGAGTTGTGGTCTTAAGGCGCCAGAGCCCAGATTCCTGGGCCCCGGGTTCGATCTTGACTATGGGTGCTGTCTGTACGGAGTTTGTACATTGTCCCCGTGATCTGCATGGGTTTTCTCCGAGATCTTTGGTTTCCTCCCATACTCCAAAGACGAACAGCTTTGTAGGTTAATTGGCTTGGTATAAATGTAAATTATCCTTATTGTATGTAGGGTAGTGTTAATGTGCGGGGATGGCTGGTCGGTGTGGACTCGGTGGCCCAAAGGGCCTGTTTCCACGCTGTATCTCTAAACTAAACAAAACAAAACTATTCCGCTTGGGTAATTTACAACCTAATGGTATGAACATTGAATTCTCCAATTTTAATTAACCCCTTTGTCTTCTCCCCTGACCATCCCTTTTTTACTGCTCTCTCCCCCGTGACCCACGTGGATTCCCACTTATTCGTCCCCTTCTCCACCACCTACCTCTGGCTATACCATTCACAACTATTCAAACAACTTTTGTTTCACACGTCTGTTTTTTCATCTCAGACCTTTGTCCGACCATCTGTCAATCAAAACCCTCACTCACCTGTGTTCACCCACTACCTGCCACGCTCTGTCCTGCTCTTCCTCTCTTCCAGCTATCTTCACCCTCCCACACACACACACAATCAGTCTGAGGAAAGCTCCTGACCCGATACTTCACCTCTAGATGTTCTCTGAAGATGCGGCCTGGCCCACTAAATTACTATTTATGTATTTTTTTGTAAACCAGCATCTGCTGTTCTTTGTTCCCCAAATGCCTGCTACCCTTATCCCTGTTGGTGGAGTACCTTGGGCAAGTAACCGCAGTGTACACACTGCAGCCACTGTGTGCTCGAGGTGGAGGGAATGCATGGTCAGGGTGGTTGACAGTATGTTAATCAAGCAGTTTCCATCTTCCTGGATGATATTGAAATTCTTACGCATTGTTGGAGCTGCATTCAACCAGGCAGGTGGAGGTGCTCCATCAATCTTCTGATCTACACCTTGCAGATGATGGAAAGATGTGGGTTGTGGTGAGATTATTAACTCCGGCTGCACACATGGAGTGAATCAAATTGACTGGAGACTGTACTGTTATGGTGGGTCTACAAGGAGGAAGCCAAGATGGATCATCTATTCAGCTGAACATGGTTGTGATTATTTCAACCTTTTTTCAGCATTACATCCTGGGTCCTACCTTTGGTGAGAATGAGGTTGTTTTTGGACCCTCCATCCCCCATCATCTGTTTAATTGTCCACCACAATTCACAACTAGATGTGGTAGGACCGCTGAACTTTAATCTATTCCACTGGTTATGAGATCTCTTGGTTCTGTCTGTTTATCACACATATAGTAATGTATTGCAGATTTTCCTGTTGAGCTTGTGAGGTATTGTGCTGGTGTCATCCTGCTGACATTGCCAAAGCCTGTGTGCTCAACTCAGCCTTTCAGCAATGGGGCCACCTGTGATGCTTCCTCCTCTTAACTGTCTCTCACCAAACGCTCAGAAATCCTTGCTTCATTTCTACTCCATTAGCAAAGCTTTTCACTGTTTTCAATAGGGAGTTAGAGTTTCCAAGAGGGAGTTAGATTTAGCTCTTATGGCTAAGGAATCAAGGGATATGGGAAAAAGCAGGAACGGGATACTGATTTTAGATGATCAGCCATGATCATATTGAATGGCGGTGCTGACGCGAAGGTCCGAATGGCCTACTCCTGCACCTACTTTTTATTTTTTTGTGTATCTCAGTACAAATAGACCATAGAACAGCACAGCACTGGAGCAGACCCTTCAGCCACTATGCCCCTGCCGAATGTGAGGCTAAGATAAACTGAACTCTTTTGCCTGCAGTGCACCATAGCCCTCCATTCCTTGCATATCCATGTGCCTATCTTAAACGCCAATATGTATCTGCTTCCACCACCATCCCTTGCAGTGCTTTCTCACAGCACTTAGTTTAGAGATCCAGCACGGAAACAGGCCCTTTCGGCCCACAGGGTCCGCGCCGACCAGCGATTCCCGCACATTAACACTATCCTACACCCACTACGGACAAATTTTTACATTTACTAAGCTACATACCTGTACGTCTTTGGAGTGTGGGAGAATACCGAAGATCTCGGAGAAAACACACGCAGGTCACGGGGAGAACGTACAAACTCTGTATAGACAGCAACCATAGTCAGGATCGAACCCGGGTCTCCAACGCTGCATTCGCTGTAAGGCAGCAACTCTACCACTGCGCCAGCCTGCCGTCTGTGGAAGCATCTTTACCAAAAGGACAGAAACAGCTGACGTTAATTCATTACCATCATCTTCTCAAGAATAATTAGGGATGGGCAATAAATTCCTGCAAATAACTAAAAAACAAATGATCTATCTTACATTGTACCTCAGCCCTAAATCTTGTTTCAATTGTGACAATGATAAACTAATACCTGTACTATTATCAAAACATTGTAATATGTTTGTGTCTTGAACCTCCCCTCTACCATCATTCAAAATGCATTATTGGTTTGGGTGGGAGAGATACTTCAGTTGTAAAGGATCAACACATGTTTTCATATATACATAGCTCAATTAATGAGGTTTTGTTCTGGTTTATCTCAGTAGTTAATTTTCAACTTCCCAAGGGTCATCTATACTTCAGTTCCATCCGCCAAATAATACATTTGATCATTCTTAATACTCTAACTCAAAACAAACGCTACAACGATACAGGGCAGGGAGACAGAAAATGTTGGAGTAACTCAACGGGTCAGGCAGCATCTTGGGAGAGAAGGCAATGGGTGACTTTTCGGGTCGAGACCCTTCAGACTGATGTCAGGGGAGGGGCGGGACAAAGGTAGAATGTAGTTGGAGACAGGAAGATTAGTGGGAGAACTGGGAAGGGGGAGGGGATAGAGAGGGAAAACGGACTATCTGAAGTTAGAGAAGTCAATGTTCATGTTATTCCCTTTATCGTGTATTTGTACACTGTGGATGGCTTGGTTGTAATCATGTATTGTCTTTCCACTGATGGGTTAGCATGCAATAAAAGCTTTTCACTGTACCTCCATATGCATGACGATAAACTATACTCAAACTCAACCACTCACAGTTTTGGAATTATGCTATTGCATCCCAGGGGAGAGAGCTCTAAATGTCCACTTCTCCTTGGGAAAGGAAGAGCTCCCTGACACCGTTCCTGAGCAGACCTGCCTCTAATTTTAAAGTCACGGTTCCTTGGTCTGGCACTCATCACCAAAGGAAACAATTTTTCTCTACCCCATTAGTACCCAATCACCTTAAACTACCCAGTTAGATCACTCCTTAACCTTTTATGTTCAAGGCAATGTAACCTGTGCATTATGTATAATTATGTAATCTGTCCCCTTAATATATATTTTTTCTTGCTCTGGTATCAGTCTGCGGTTCCCTCTGACTACACTATCCTTCCTAAAGTGCAGTGCCCAGAAAAACAAATTCAGTTCCATTTGATGGAGCCTTGTCAGAGATCTGTGAAGTAGTTGTGGTGCTATCATCAGTCTGCAGTCCAACACTCTTGAGACACATTTTGCTGTACTGCAAAATGCACTGCTCAGAATGTCATAAAATTTCATTATGTGGATATTGATATGATGACAAGTTGATGGCCTGATTGAAATGAGTTGAGGCAAGATCTTTGGAAGACTGTGACTCAGAACCTTACAAACACATGTTAATTTTTTGTTTGTTTTTTACAGAGGAGAAGATTGAGGTACTCTGACCTTGACGTTGAGGTAAGCATTTTCAGACGTTAACCACAACTTGCAAAATGATAATACTCCCACTCATTTGATTAAGAACACTGTGTTATTCTAAGGTTGGATAAATAGTGAACTTGTTTAATGTTAAATACGATCATCGAGTCACAGCTATAACTCTCAAGGACTTTCAATGAGGTTGTGAATCATAAGGATATAACGCAAGTCATTTATGAACATCTATCAAGTCTCCAAAAATAAGCGTCAACCTTTAGCTCACAAAATATTTGTGATTTTGTATCATGCAGTGCACACTACAGAACACAGCTGCATTCCTTATTAAGCTGATCACACCATTGCTATACCAGTATAGTAGTGATCAAAGAATGTTGTTTCCTCACAGCCTTAGAGGAATACTTTTGCTGTCTGTTTTCATTATGTTGTACATTCAGTGGTATTTTCAGCAGAAACTTTACTTCATTATGAATACTTTATTAGACTCCAGAGAAATCATCTTCTGATCAACCAGTCTCCGGAAGTCTGCATTAACTTTGGCATTAGACATGTGAGACCTACAAAACTGCCACTGTAATATCAGCTGTATATATAGACTTGGAGCCTTTTAAATGATTTAGACATGCTTAAGTATTTTGAACAAATACAATCTGAAATGAGCAGTTGCTTCTTAAATTATGCATCCGTGCTGTTTTCAGTCTCATATCAGGCAGGGATGAGTAGAGCATACTTTACTCCTTTCATCTCAAGTAGCACTCTACTGTTTAGTATAGAAGCAAAGAACTGCAGATGCTGGTTAATACACAACATAGTGCTGAAGAAACTCAGCAGGTCGGGCAGCATCTCTGGAGAACATGGATAGATGACGTTTCTGGTCGAGGCCCTTGTTCAGACTGATTGTTTGGGGGGGGAGAACAAAGCTGGAAAAGGGGACAGGCAGGACAAAGTGAAACGGTATGCTATTTTGGTCATTAACACATGCTATTTTGTTTTGGTTTTGTTGAAATGAGAGTGATCTTCTTAAATTGGGAATCTCAGATTGGAGTAGGGGGAGGTTAAAGATGTCAGCCACTAATCAAGCCAAGTTAAGTGGACCATAATATCATATGCAATGAGTACAGTGAGGTACAGGTACACTGAAAATCTTGACTGCAGCAGCATCACAGGCAACACAAAAGAACATACATCTCTATACTAAAACTCTCATTTGTTTGTTTGTTCCTGAACTACAGCCAAAACGGTACACGATAGCGCAACAATTTTAGACCCACCTTACTCACCCTTACTAAATTCCTCAAGACAGTGAAAAGAAAACGACTGCAAAAATCAAGACATTGGTGCGAAAATATATTACAAGCCCATGGTAGTGCAAGACGTAGTCCGTAATATTCCATTGCTGGTAGATTAGGGTTGTGCAGGTCATTTCAAGAATCTGATATTTGTACGAGCGGCTGTTCCTGAACGAGGTGGTGTGTATGAAAGTATCCTGTACCTCCTGCCCCATGGTAGTAAGAAGAAAAGGGCATGGCCTGGATGCTGGGATCTTTGATTGCACAATTAGTTAAGGATCATTTGATTATTTCTGTAAAATAAACTAACAGGTTTTATCGGATTCAATACGTAAATGCAAAGGGAGCAATAAATTAATGATTGCATGTAGTCATGGTTACCGTGGTGTGTACAATTGAAAACTTAATTAGCTATAAGTTTATCATCTGTCAGTACACCAAATGGATAATAACCATTGTACTGAATTTTTAAAATTTGGTTCTATTGTGTTCTCTGGATTCAAATTTCAGAAGTTTAAAAACTGCCCTCTAATCCTGCCACACAATGGCGCAGTGGTAGAATTGCTGCCTTACAGCGCCAGAGACCCAGGTTCGATCCTGACTAAGATGCTGTCTGGACGGAGTTTGTATGTTCTCCCTGCGATCGTGTGGGTTTTATTTGGGTGCTCCGGTTTCCTCCCACTCTCCAAAGATCTGCTAGTGTGACACCTGTGGCTTTAAACTAAGTAGTGGGGGGGAGGGGTTAACAAATTGTGAATATGAAGATGAGGTCAAAGGGAATACAGGAGATATTGCAAAAGACTCTCGGAAGAATGGGAACAGAAGTTCTAGAGCGGAAAAGAAATTAAGGGCAGGGCCAATTGTGAACGATGTGAGAGAGGAGGTAAATACAGAAGTTAAAGTGTTGTACTTAAATGCGCGTAGTATAAAAAATAAAGTGGATGAGCTTGAGGCTCAGTTAGTCATGGGCAAGTATGATGTTGTAGGGATCACTGAGACATGGTTACAAGAGGACCAGGGCTGGGAACTGAATATTCAGGGGTACACAACGTATAGAAAAGACAGACAGGTGGGCAGAGGGGGTGGGGTTGCTCTGATGGTAAGGAATGATATTCATTCCCTTGCAAGGGGTGACATAGAATCAGGAGATGTTGAATCAGTATGGATAGAAATGAGAAATTGTAAGGGTAAAAAGACCCTAATGGGAGTTATCTATAGGCCCCCAAACAGTAGCCTCGACATAGGGTGCAAGTTGAATCAGGAGATAAAATTGGCGTGTCAAAAATGTAATGCTACGGTGGTTATGGGAGATTTCAACATGCAGGTAGACTGGGAAAATCAGGTTGGAAATGGACCCCAGGAAAGAGAATTTGTAGAGTGCCTTCGAGATGGATTCTTAGAACAGCTTGTACTGGAGCCTACCAGGGAGAAGGCAATTCTGGATTTAGTGTTGTGTAATGATCCTGATCTGATAAGGGGACTAGAGGTAAAAGAGCCATTAGGAGGCAGTGATCACAACATGATAAGTTTTACTCTGCAAATGGAAAGGCAGAAGGGAAAATCGGAAGTGTCGGTATTACAGTATAGCAAAGGGGATTACAGAGGCATGAGGCGGGAGCTGGCCAAAATTGATTGGAAGGAGGCCCTAGCAGGGAAGACGGTAGAACAGCAATGGCAGGTATTCCTGGGAATAATGCAGAGGTTGCAGGATCAATTTATTCCAAAGAGGTGGAAAGACTCTAAGGGGAGTAAGAGACACCTGTGGCTGACGAGGGAAGTCAGGGACAGCATAAAAATTAAGGAGAGGAAGTATAACATAGCAAAGAAGAGTGGGAAGACAGAGGATTGGGACTCTTTTAAAGAGCAACAAAAGTTAACTAAAAAGGCAATACGGGGAGAAAAGATGAGGTACGAGGGTAAACTAGCCAATAATATAAAGGAGGATAGCAAAAGTTTTTTTAGGTACGTGAAGAGGAAAAAAATAGTCAAGGCAAATGTGGGTCCCTTGAAGACAGAAGCAGGGGAATTTATTATGGGGAACAAAGAAATGGCAGACGAGTTAAACCGTTACTTTGGATCTGTCTTCACTGAGGAAGATACACACAATCTCCCAAATGTTCTAGGGGCCGGAGAACCTAGGGTGATGGAGGAACTGAAGGAAATCCACATTAGGCAGGAAATGGTTTTGGGTAGACTGATGGGACTGAAGGCTGATAAATCCCCAGGGCCTGATGGTCTGCATCCCAGAGTACTTAAGGAGGTGGCTCTAGAAATAGTGGAAGCATTGGAGATCATTTTTCAATGTTCTATAGATTCAGGATCAGTTCCTGTGGATTGGAGGATAGCAAATGTTATCCCACTTTTTAAGAAAGGAGGGAGAGAGAAAACGGGTAATTATAGACCAGTTAGTCTGACATCAGTGGTGGGGAAGATGCTGGAGTCAATTATAAAAGACGAAATTGCTGAGCATTTGGATAGCAGTAACGGGATCATTCCGAGTCAGCATGGATTTACGAAGGGGAAATCATGCTTGACAAATCTACTGGAATTTTTTGAGGATGTAACTAGGAAAATTGACAAGGGAGAGTCAGTGGATGTGGTGTACCTCGACTTTCAGAAAGCCTTCGACAAGGTCCCACATAGGAGATTAGTGGGCAAAATTAGGGCACATGGTATTGGGGGTAGGGTACTGACATGGATAGAAAATTGGTTGACAGACAGAAAGCAAAGAGTGGGGATAAATGGGTCCCTTTCGGAATGGCAGGCAGTGACCAGTGGGGTACCGCAAGGTTCGGTGCTGGGACCCCAGCTATTTACGATATACATTAATGACTTAGACGAAGGGATTAAAAGTACCATTAGCAAATTTGCAGATGATACTAAGTTGGGAGGTAGTGTGAATTGTGAGGAAGATGCAATAAGGCTGCAGGGTGACTTGGACAGGTTGTGTGAGTGGGCGGATACATGGCAGATGCAGTTTAATGTAGGTAAGTGTGAGGTTATTCACTTTGGAAGTAAGAATAGAAAGGCAGATTATTATCTGAATGGTGTCAAGTTAGGAGGAGGGGGAGTTCAACGAGATCTGGGTGTCCTAGTGCATCAGTCAATGAAAGGAAGCATGCAGGTTCAGCAGGCAGTGAAGAAAGCCAATGGAATGTTGGCCTTCGTAACAAGAGGAGTTGAGTATAGGAGCAAAGAGGTCCTTCTACAGTTGTACCGGGCCCTGGTGAGACCGCACCTGGAGTACTGTGTGCAGTTTTGGTCTCCAAATTTGAGGAAGGATATTCTTGCTATGGAGGGCGTGCAGCGTAGGTTCACTAGGTTAATTCCCGGAATGGCGGGACTGTCGTATGTTGAAAGGCTGGAGCGATTGGGCTTGTATACACTGGAATTTAGAAGGATGAGGGGGGATCTTATTGAAACATATAAGATAATTAGGGGATTGGACACATTAGAGGCAGATAACATGTTCCCAATGTTGGGGGAGTCCAGAACAAGGGGCCACAGTTTGAGAATAAGGGGTAGGCCATTTAGAACGGAGATGAGGAAGAACTTTTTCAGTCAGAGGGTGGTGAAGGTGTGGAATTCTCTGCCTCAGAAGGCAGTGGAGGCCAGTTCGTTGGATGCTTTCAAGAGAGAGCTGGACAGAGCTCTTAAGGATAGCGGAGTGAGGGGGTATGGGGAGAAGGCAGGAACGGGGTACTGATTGAGAGTGATCAGCCATGATCGCATTGAATGGCGGTGCTGGCTCGAAGGGCTGAATGGCCTACTCCTGCACCTATTGTCTATTGTCTATTGTCTATTGTCTATCTGTAGGTTTATAGGTTAATTGGCTTCAGTAAAATTGTCCCTCATGTGTGGAAGGTGCTAGTGTACCGGGTGATCGCTGGTCGGCACGGATTCGATGGGTGAAGGGCTTGAATCCGCACTGTATTTCTAAAATCGAAAGTCTAACGAAGTGGCATAGAATGTGCAATTGCAACTATATTTTGTATACGGCAAGAACAAGTTCTCTAATCCTGTAAACACGAGACTCAGTTGTTTAAAGTACTGCTGACTGTGTGTGGATAATCAGTCATTGCGGTAAATCTAACAATGCAGTGCACAGGAACGATAAATAACTCAACCCGGTATCTCGCAGCCGGCTTTTCCCCACAAAAGCAAGTTGGGCAATCATTTATTTAATATGTGGAATGTAACTCTGCATTATAACACTCCTGCAATCACCTTTACAACAATAATAGCATCATAGAGGATTGAATTATATGGGAGTACTTGGAACATTTCAGAGGAGATAATGAAGGTAGTTCTAGGTTATTGTGATGGTTACAATTGAAAGCAATATAAATACAAGTTCTTCTTTCTCAGCTGTCATCTGAAAGTGGTTAAACAAAACATAGAAGTAGCTCTGCTCCATCTCATAGTCCAATCAGTTCTAAGGGCCACTGGTAGTTTTGTGATCCAGCATATTCATCAGAACATGTTCATAAGATGGGTAGATTAATGGATAAATGTGCTTCATTTAATTAAGTAGGGTGAAATCTATGATGATGCAGCAGAGTAAAAATTGCTGTTTGAAATTACCATGCTTTTCAATATCCTCTGCACAATTTTCTGAATTGCATGGAAAATTATTTCACACTCTAAAGGGGACAGGAGGCAACTTTCTAATTGTATTGGTCGGGAGCAGTCTGAAGGATCCCGACCTGAAAACTCACCCATCTATGTTCTCCGGAGATGTTGCCTGACCCACTGAGTTACTCCAGCACTTTGTGTTCTTTTGTGTAAACCACCAGTGTCTTTTTGCACCAAACCTTCAAAACATTGCAATCTAGCCCGAGCACATCTCTCACAAAATATCATGTAATTGGTCAGAAACAGATTAGAGATGATATTGCGGCGACACAGGAACTGTAGATGCTGGAATTTTGAGCGAAACACAAAGTGCTGGATTAACTCAGGCAGCATCTGGGGAGGGAATGGACAGGCAACGTTTTGGGTCAGGATCTCTCTTCAGTCTGAAGAGGGGATCCGACCTGAAATGTCATCAGTCTATTCCCTCCACAGATGCTGCCTGACTCACTACGTTACTCCAGCACTTTGTGTTTTGCTGGAAATAGTATTGTTATAGCTTACACCTTGAAGCAGGTGCTTCAAGCATGAGAGCATGTGTTTTCCAGTGGGATTTGCCTCAGTAGGGCGCAACTTACTGCACCCCAATAGAGCAGGCACACTACCCATGACATTTGCATACTGGCAACATCAATGTTGGCAGCTGTGGAGTAGAGAGAAGCTGCAGCAGAGAGGGAGAGATACACTAGATCTACTGGAGGATCTGAAATTCTCATCAATGGGGAGAAATGCCAGAAGAGAGGTGCTTTGTGTCAGTTAAAGGGTGGGAGGAGAGGGGGGTGAGGGAGAAAAGGGGGTGGCATTAGCCCTCGGTTTACTATAGGAAGTGCCTATCTCCTTCAAATGCCTGAATCTCCACTCATTTAACAATGGTGATATAACTTTCATGTCCTTGCTGAAGTGAGCTGCCCATCACTGCAAACAATTGTGGGATGGTAGTGCTGGCAGCCCTAAAAGAAACATGTCCAGGCTATGTCGTCCAGGCTCTCTCTCGGCCAAAGGACAAATGTTCAGGGTTGAGTATGGAGAGGGTGACAATGTTTGGATTGGTGCTCTGATTTAGTAGGTTCCTTATGAAAATCCATGTTGCCATCAATATCTCCCTCCTCTGCGAGGCGTTAAGGCTGATGGTGTTTTGCAGGGAGCTTCTCGTCTACTTGCTCCTGTGCATGCTGCCTCTCAAGTTCTCATCTACATGCAGTTCACTTACTGCTCTCTTCAGTGGTCAGGTCCTGCAGCAATACAACATACAATAATGAGTCTCCACACCTGCTGGATGTGTGCTGTGGGGTATCCTGCACTGATGCAGGCACCAGAATCTCATCAATCCAAACATCGGTGCTGTGTCCGTGACAATTCCTGTTCTATGCACACTGGTTCTTCACTGGTCGGATGTCATTGTTGGAAATGCCAGAATTTATTATCCATCCTAAATTGTTTCTGAGTTGGGGAGGCAATTAATAGTCAATGAGATAAGGCGGTGCTAAGTCACAAATATGAGAGATCAAGTAAGGATGGCAGATCTCCTCTCTGAAGTGTAGAAGTAAGCTTGGTGGATTTTTACAACAATCCAGGAGTTTCATGATCACCATTATTGAAACGACCTTTAATTCAGAATTTCTTAAATTCCTTGAATTTAAATTCTTCAGCTGTTATGGTGGAATGTAAATTTATGTCTGTGGATCAAAAGTCCAGAATTCCCTGAGTCCAATGACTTAACAATTATACTACTCAGCAGTATTTATTCACAAAATGCTGGAGTAACTCAGCAGGTCAGGCAGCATCTCAGGAGAGAAGGAATGGGTGACGTTTCGGGCCGAGACCCTTCAGACTGATGTCAGGGGGGCCCCCCTGACATCAGTCTGAAGAAGGATCTCGGCCCAAAACGTCACCCATTCCTTCTCTCCTGAGATGCTGCCTGACCTGCTGAGTTACTCCAGCATTTTGTAAATAAATACCTTCGATTTGTACCAGCATCTGCAGTTATTTTCCTATACTACTCAGCATTTGTGCTTGCACTGTGAATTGATGTCAGAAACTGGAAAAGTCGGGGGAAAATATATGGTTCCAAACCATAAAACAACCTTCCATCATCCCCCTCTGATTCCCATTTCCCAAATGAAGCCATTTCCATGCCTTGCATTGAGAAGTAACCAGGAGGGATGATGAGGGCAGGGCCGTTTACATAGTCTACATGGACTTAAGCAAGGCCTTTGATCAGCTTCTGCATGATAAACTGCTCTGGAAGGTTATATTGCATGGGATCCAAGGATAGCTGGCTAACTGATTACAGAATTAGCTTAATGAGGGAAATAGGGTGAATACAATGTGTCTTTCCCAGGATAGGGAGAATCAAGAATTAGAAGTCATACATTTAAGGTGGGAGGAGAGAGATTTATAGCTGTTTCAGAGGGTGGTGGGTGTATGTATTGAGCTGCCAGAGGAGGTAGTTGAGGCAGGTACTATAACAACATTTGAAAGATACTTAGCAGGTGCATGGATAGGAAAGGTTCAGAGGGATATGGATCAAACGCATGCAAGTGGGACTAGCTTACTAGCGTCTTGTTCAGCAAGGTCGAGTTGAGCCGAAGAGCCTGTGGTATATCATTCTGTGACCCAATGCCTCTATCACTGAGAGGTCTAGGTTGGATGTGGCTGGTCTTCAAATGCTACATGAAGACTCTTTGTAGATGGGCCTATCTTCTGCCCTAATGTCATTGACCTACCCTGCCCTAATGTCATTGACCTCCCCTTCCCTGTCACCCCTCAGGGACACCCATGGAATAAATATCTCAGCAGCTGAATGCTGGAGAAAAACATACCTTCTAATTTACACGCATCTTATGAACTTTGGAAGGAGTCTGCAATCCGTTCTGAATGACCCCTGTCAGATCTCTTATCAGCGGTGTTACTGTAAATCAAAATTATGTGAATATGATGTACACCTAATATTGCCCAATCTGTGTGAGAGAGAAGTGAGACGTACTATACACAACCTGTACCAGTACAAATGGGACTCACATTTGTAAACTGGAAAGGACTGTCTCAGCCGACTTCCTGATGGATATGATTTCAGCTAGAAATGATCACTTGCTGAATCTCACCTGTGTCATGCAGCTTTTAAGCATCACGTACATAAAAAACAGACAGCAATTGATCCAATTGTGCAGACTTTGGTCTGGATCTGTTTATATTTTTGTCTTGAGAGTTGAACAAAGTTGAGGCAGTGATTCAGTAATGCAGAAGGATGTAATGTAGACGCTCTCTGTGGACAGATTGTGTTCAGACGTGAGAGTGGAAGGCCTAAGAAAATGTTTGATCCAGGTCATTAAGGCCACCTTCATAGAATTTATTCAATTAAACTGAAGGCAAGTTTTGCAAAATCTTTTTGTATGCCTAAAGGGTAATCCAATTTTCCTCTACTTCATTTTGGCTGATTATTCACCAGAAGTGAACCTCCATGAGCCCAAATGCATTGGTCTACCATTTTCCTTGGAGAATATGTGTATTTAAATGCCTTTAAAAAAAACTTTTTTTCCATTATCATTCATATCAGCTCCTGTTTAATGTTAGATTCAACTGGTATTTAAGAAGCTTTTAAAAAGGTGCATTGATTTGCAAGGAAAGGAGGGTTATGCAGGAAGTGGAGACGTTTAACTTGGCATCATGTTTGGAATGGACATTATGGGCTGTAAGGCCTGTTCCTGTGCTGTACTGTTCTATGTTCTACAGTTGCAGTTTGAATCTGTTTTTCTGCTAAAGGATTTCCACATTTGTGTTCATCTTGTGCCTTTTTTTTCCTCTTCTTTAATTCTACATTAACACTCTAAACCAGGCAGAGTACATTTATACCATTATTGAAAATTTAGCTGGTCCATTATCACACTACCTCCATACAAAGAGGGCTTCAGTTTTCCATTTCTTGTACATTCCGTTATCCTTCACGGATGGGCTATCAGGGAAAAGTGTCAGGAAGTAATAATCGTTTTAAATATAAAGGAAATCAATGAGGTAGCAAAGCTCCTTGGGCTGACCAAGCAATGTGTGGCACCATTTATTAACATTAATGGCTGTATTATTAGTTATATCTGCGATACATCCTTATCTCCAGTTGAGAGGGAACTTCTGAACAATGGAACCTCATATCACAGCTAAATTATTACTTTACTATAGGGACACAGGGTCAGCTTATTATTCATTAAAAGTGCAATCATTTTATTAGCCTGCTGCCATTCAGTTTGCCATTAGCACAGCGTAAATGAACTGAGCTGCCACCTCCAATAACACAGGCAACAGATAATTGCACATCTCTATGCAGGTTGCTATTTCTAAACATACTATTTTTGCATATGGTTTCATTTTCACAGCTGCATACATTAATACATAGTTATTTTATTTCGGGGAATAAATAAGGATGATTGATACATTTCTCTGGGTGCTCTGGTTTCCTCCTATATTCCAAAGGCATGTGGGTTTGCAGGTTAATTGGCTACTGTAAATTTTCCCTCGAGTGTAGGAAAGAACTAATGAACGGGTGATAGTTGATTGGCACAGACTCAGTGGGCCAAAGGGTCTGTTTCCACGCTATATCTCTAAACTAAATTAAATTAAACTACAAAACATTTTTTTAGCATTAACCTTACAAGTGCCCCACTGTCAGGTAACCAGCTGCTCATCAGCACAATGCTTTTAATTCATTGCAGCTGTCCCCCGAGAAGAGGTGTGACAGAAAAAAGGGATATCAAAGCCGATTGCGCCCAAATTCTCACCCATTGCCTCTGGCACCAGTTCCCACCATAATGCTTCATGTCCTTTAGCCAAGTTTGTCTTGGTGCCGATGGTGCAACTTGTGGCAAGTCCCCTCCTGACTCTACAACCAGCTTCATCATCAAGTGTGTCTGAGCAGTGAACTGAGGAACCTGTTTCTACCTCCATTCAACCTATTGGGGTTCCACCACACATTAGTAAATGTAGAATGATGCTTCACTGTTACATAAGAGTGATTATGGATGTAAATGGCATATCATAAAATATTGTGTTTTGAAGTTTCCATTCTTTAGTTCAGGCAGTTAAATATTATTCTTACGTACTTTTTTAAATTCTCTGTTCCCCTGGTTTGTGAGTGCAAGTCACCCTCTAAGAATGATGAGTGAAAAGACACAGTGCGAGAGGGTGGGTGCAGACTCGATGGGCTGAAGGGGCTGTTTCTGTGTTGTATCTCTCTATGACTCCATCTGACTGGGGCAGTGTTAACCCAACTCTCCATCACAAAACTGGAAAGATTGGTTACAATGCCATTTTAAAAATCTTGCCTAATTTTACTCTTCATTGAAGATGTGATATTGGGCAGGGTATCAATTTGATATTAATTTGATTTCATGGATTTCCAGTCCAGTAAATTCAATGAAAAATACTCCAGCACCGATGACCTTTTGTTATCACGTCCAAAGGTAAGAACAGAGCTCTTATTAAGATTCAATGAATGACAGCCGTAGTTTTAATTTACCATTAACATTCTG
Source organism: Rhinoraja longicauda (assembly GCF_053455715.1). Lineage (NCBI taxonomy): Eukaryota > Metazoa > Chordata > Chondrichthyes > Rajiformes > Arhynchobatidae > Rhinoraja > Rhinoraja longicauda. Next base: position 123,375 of record NW_027601434.1, read on the forward strand.
GTTCACAGAAAGTCATGCACACAAGGAAACGTCACTCTGAACTCTACAATGAATTAAACCAGAAGTTCCACACATTGGACAGATGCCGAGACCCTGAACTCTCAGCATTTAAGGTGAAGATTAATTATTTACTTCAGAATCATTATCGTGCTTCAACAGTATCTAAAGCTAAGTCCATATTTCTGGCAATTATTGTATAAAAAGTGCTTTCTTATATACAGCAGGAACGAGGTAGCTCTGACATCCAGATTACTTCTTGTTATTACCAATTTTCCCAAATGGAAATAATTTTTCACTTTCATGTCACAGATTCCTTGAGAAAAGGGGTAGCTTTCCATGAGCCATCCGAACCAGAGAGGTTCCTCCTTATCACTGTTTTTCACGGGCATTCAGTGGCCTTGGCTGTGCTGCCCACCCCAGTTGAATATCTGTTCTCTAGGCTCTGCTAGAAAAAAAATTAAAATAGAATAATACTGCAAAAGTTTACAGCTCTCATTGCATTTTGGCATTTAGGATTCATTGTAAAAACAGATATCAATATTTTCTGTTTTCCACTGTAGCGGGAGAAACGGTGGAGCATTTCATCAGCGGGAGCTGAAAAGAGCACGCCAATTGTAAGTATAAGATGATGTCTGTCCAACCACAGTGTGGGCCATTATGGACACCAGGTCACTTGAAAGCACATTTTTCTGCACAGAGTCACATCCAGAAAGGAATAGAAGCTACTGATATAAAGGGGAAGAAATGAGTGAGAAATGGAGAAACAAGAAGGACTTTATAATTAAAGGGATGTGAACTAAGGTAGAGGTTAATGGGAAATTAGATGGACTAGCCGATTGGGATTTTCTTTAATAAAAAGGAAAGGTGTAAGGTTTAAATTGGGTGCAAGAAGGAACGGCAGATGCTGGTTTAAGCCGAAGATAGACACAAAAAGCTGGAGTAACCCAGCGGGACAGGCAGCATCTCTGGAGGGAAGGAATGGGTGACATTTCGGGTCGAGACCCTTCTTCAGAGTTAAAGTTGTGTTTTAAATAGTTGAAAGGAATGAATATAAGGACAGGATTTCCCAAACTAATTCGCAAAAAATTGATGTTGAGTCGATTAAAAATGAAGTATCATAAGAACATAAGAAATAGAACAGTGGTGGGGCTTGTTTACCCTGGGTCTACTCGGTTACACATCTAGATCATGGCTAATCTTCTGACTCAACACCTTTTTCCTGCACCATCCCCACGCCTCATGATTCCAGAAACAGGCACTCTTGGGACCATACCAGTGCTGGACCACAGAAAATGGTGGATCTCAGTAATTGCTCCTGATCGCCTTCCTTTTTTATCTCTGGCCTTTGTCCAAACATCTGCCTATTAAAAACCCTCCTCATCTGTATCAGCCTGATAGCCTTGTCCTGCCCCTCTTTTCTTCCAGTTTCCTTCTACTGCCGCCTCTCCCCCATCCTACAAACAGCCTGAAGAATGGCCTCAACCCAAAATGTCACCTGTCCATGTTCTCCAGTGATCCTGCCTGACCCACTGAGTTATTCCAGCACATTGCATGTTTTTTTATAAACCTGCATCTGCAGTTCCTTGTTTCTAATAATATATTACAATACCAGGTTAACCAATCAGCAGAAGACGAGGTGAGTAGGAAGTGGCAACTACTGGCTAATAGTGACCAAAAATCCATCCCAACCAGTGTTGGTTCACTTGGACTCTGCTAGGAAAGTATGAGGAAGTGATGCAGTTTACCTCATTATCTGTGAGCAAGGAGTGGTGATAAATGAATTGTAACAATGTTGCTGGTCAGCTTTGAACAAACTTTCAGTAATAATAGCATCACTGTAAAATGTACTAATGGAGACTAAGGTAGAAACATTCTATCCACAGGAGAAAGCTACCCCTGCAGAGCAATCTTGGGACAACCTCAAGACCACGCCAACCAACACACTTCGTTCAGATGCCCAGGAAAATGTAGAGTTGCATTCACCAGACTGGGAGGCATCTGCCACAATCTCTATGGATCACGAAGGAGACTTTCAAACTGAAGTTTAATATGGATTCAGAGGTAAACAAACCAGAAACAGCAGATTTGGAAAATATATTTTCACACTGATGCATTGCGAAGGATTCATTTTGTGTTGAGTTCCTGAATCTCTTTGAATTGATATGAACAGTCATCATCTACCAGTCAGAAAAGCAGAATTCACCAGCACTCTGTTCTTACTCTCAACTTTCTCACTGCGGCTGGTGAGTGAGAATGCAAGACACATAAATCTGTGAAACTGTCTCAGATCCACATACACAAGACTCTGTTCTTTTTGATGTATGTCTGTGCAACACCCAAGACTGAAACTAAGAGGATTCGGGCATTTAGAAAACTAGTTGGCAAAAAATCTAAACTAAAATTAATGTTCATTTGAGATTGACCATTTTTGTCTCGCTATTTTATGTGGAAAAAGACAATCATGAAGCAATTATGTCAACTTTTATACCTGATTTGTAAGTCGCAGCTTTTCAGTAATTCTCCTCTTTTCCATAGGCTGTGACTTACCAACTGGATTTTTGCAATGGCTGCTCCTTGGTGGCCTTTCCTCTGTCTCCTCTCCGTGTTCAGTGTCCATCTGTGGCCACAGTACTACTCTTGCATCCAACCTCCACAAAAATGGACCTATGAGGTAACCGTGTGAGCCTCTGATGCAACAAAACCTCACTAGACACAAGCAGAGGGCGCAAAATAGTTTCAATGGTGCACTGGTGCCATTTAAAAATCGGATTCACACCTGCTTAGGCCTTTAATGGGAGAACAGAGTTTCTCAACATTAACCTCGACAACTTTGCATTGGAGACATAAATTGTAGGTACAAAAAGAAACTGTTTAGGAAATAATAACGTAATCATTCACATACCAATCACCAAGTGGTGAATGGGAATAAGAATCAGGATATGGCAGTCATTAAATCTTGGGAGCTGACCAGGTTGGGGAGCTATCCCGGTTTTACACTGGAGGAGGCAGAGATTATTATTTTTAGCCAGGATACGGAATTACAGTTGTTCCTGAGGTTTATTGGCTGGGCATTTTGGTAAAATGAGCACCAGTGAAGGAGTGCTTCTCAGGAACAGGAAATGCAGTAATTTCTCAGCAGATCAGTTTTCATCAACCTGAAGTATATTTCTCCTGACCTGCTGAGTATTTTTAGCATTTTCTGTTTGCATTTTATATTTGTGGCAGTTTTTATTTTGCTTTTTTCTCAGGAACATGTACTGCAATTATTGATGTACATTATCAAAATATGTCATCTAATTTCCTCGATCAAGGATGGTGAACGCAATCAGAAATCCCATCTGCTTTTTATAAATGCAGACTTTCCTCCTGCACAAACTCTTTAAATTTTAAAAAAACGCACGTGAAACCTCATGGGAGAACATAAAAGTCAGGGCATGATATTTGTGTTCAGAGATAATGAAGTCAGTTTTTCTTATTGTTTACAATCGTACTCACACATGCACACACACCCATGGAGATGATGTGTACATATAGGGTCATTCCAGTCATAAATGGCCTGCCACACCTCTGACTTGCCTTAGCATTGAGTGAGACCCCATCCCCAATCTGTCTGTAAAGGATATGGAGTTTGTTATCCAACAATGCCACATTAGGACCTGCAGACAGACAGACTCCCATTCCTGCTCTGGAAATGGCTGTCTCTCCAATGGTCTGATTAAATTGCATGACATTTTGTTAATTAAATTCACACAGTCAAATCCCATAGTTGGTAGTACTCTCACTGTTCCTGGTAAATCAACAGCTCAGACCCCTGCCCGGATTTTGATCCATTGGCTAGAACCTCCACAAATGCCGAGCCCATGGAGCAATACGCTTATACACAAAAAGGTACCAAGAAGGTTGTGGATGACTGGAACTATATCTAAAGCAGGATCCCTCCCTAACCCAGGGTAAGCATCGGGAACCCAATGCCTCGGGTCAAGACTGTAAAGAGGAACTGGGAAGGAGATTGAAAACCTTGAAGCTCAGGATCGGTCTCAGGAACAATACGATGGAGATTGTAAACCAAGGAAATGGAATATGGTTTGGGAATTTGATATTCAGTGTGCATGCACGCAAACCTTCAAACAAAGTTACTCATTGAGTATTTCAATGTTCCTGGATTTATTCCTGGAATTATGCCATCTTTAATCCTCCACTGATATTGGCGTCCTTACCTTTTGATATTTTCAACACCTTTATTCCAGATAGCAGTAGGTTTCCTTAGCAGACTAGACCTAGCTATAATCATGTGTGTTGGAAAGTATGAAAATGAAGACCAATCTCTAGCTTAATGCCAGACAATATATTGCACCTTAATTGTTCCAAAAGGCATACTTGCCAGATTTAAAATCTGACAATGTGGAACTGCAGTGGATTTGTTTGATAGCTAAGGCTCTGAATATCTGCCTCCCACCATTCCTGCAGTCTAGGTTGGTGCAGCCTGGTTTGGGAAACGTGGAGGCCAACCAGTGGCACAGAGGGAAAAATCAACTGGGATGCTGAGCTCCGGGGAGAGATCAGCATCTTAGTGAAGTCACTGCAGGATTAACAGGTAGTGGTACAGAAAGTTAGCAAAAGGCCTTGGGCTGGTGTGTTGACCTTACGAGAAGAAAGCCCACGAATACCCGCAAGCATTGAGGAGGCTGGCGGTTGGCTGTGGTAGATCTGCCCTGTACCCAGTATGTTTGCTTCATCTCAGAGTCACACGTGGAAGGTAACATCACACATGTCTAATTGAAATAATTATGCACCCAACTATGAAATAATTATGGAAAGCATCAGTATAACACATCTATCAATAAAAATTCTAATTATTGGAACTGCTTAGAATAAATCTCAAAATATTTTTCACCTGCTCCGTTGATATGTAGGTTTACACAAGAGTATAAAAATAAAATATTCTGCTGTTGAACTGCTCCTTGCTCCAAATCAGATCTTTATAAAGCAGCTGCAGTTTCTGAATGGGGCCAATCAACACCCACGCAACAGAGATGCTCTTTCACAATGTCAATTAGGATGCCTGAAAATGAGTCCTTCCTAACTTTTATCCTTCCCTTCAGAACTCATTTCTACCAGTTTTAATTCCATAACATTGTCTCATTATGTCTTCCATTGAATTATTTTTTTAAAGATGTATTTCCATGACCATGCTCTTAATTTTTCCTAGCTTTCTTTATAGGTCCAAACAAGGTTCAGTGACCATACATTGGTTTTTGTCCAGGTACCGGGAAGTGGACAGTTCCACCCATTATTAATGGGAGCTAGACTATGAATCTCAATTAACATGTTGTTACCTTAATTTTTTTACTTGAAATATCGATGTCCTTTCGAAGAGAAGTTATTTTAGCTTGAAAATATTTGTTACAACTGATTATAAAAGAGCAGTTTTCTTTTATGCATTGTCTTTAATGCATCCAAAGCGCAAATGAGGAAAAATAACCCAAACAAAGCGTCAAGAGTTCTTTCATTAAAACACACTTTAATTGGTGAAGCCTCCTGTAATTCTCCATTTCCAGCAAAAATAAATCTCCTGTACTCAGCATGACACCCCATTTGGTGAATCTTATTGTGTGCTTCATGTTATTCATTCCCTATAATAGGAGAAATCTGAAATTAGTACATTTTAGAAACATAACACTGAAGGTGGCTATTTAGCACACCCTGTATTTAGCACACTGAAGGTGGCTATTTACCACACCCCTGTATCTTCCATCATCTTAATTGTCATCAGGTATTTTTGGTTCCTTGTCATCAGGTATTTTTGGAATCAGCTTCCAGACAACTTTCCAAAATGAGACATTTTCTCCTCATCGCCCCTCTGGATAGTTTGCCAGTGACGTTAAAACTGTGATGTCCAATTATTAATCTACTCGCCACAAAGAGTTATAATCTCAAACATACCTATCATCGTGAGCACTGCTGTTAGGTCATCTCTTAATCTTTTATGCACCAAAGGGATCTGTCCAAACTTCTCCAACCTCAAGGAGCAGGGCAGCACAGTGGCGCAGCAGTAAAGTTGCTGCCTTACGGTGCCAGAGACCTGGGTTCAATCCTGACAACGGGTGCTGTCTATAAGGAGTTTGCACGTTCTCCCCGTTACCTGCATGGATTTTCTCCGGGAGCTCCGGTTTCCTCCCACACTCCAAAGACGTACAGGTTTGTAGGTTAATTGGCTTGGTATAATTGTAGATTGTCCCTCGTGTGTAGAATAGTTTGTGGGAATTACTAGTCAGCACACTCATTGGGCCGAAGGGCCTGTTTCCATGCTGTATCTCTAAACTAAGCTAAACTCTTATGGTACTGGGCTTAATCCCTATTAACTTCCCAGTAAATCAACTCAACAGTCTCTCCAAGGTTTTGACATCCTTCGTGAAGTGTGCCAGGAACTATCAATAAAAAGTAAATGAGGGCAAGCCAGCAATTTATAAGGGTCTGCCACCACATTCCCCAGCTAATAAACCCAGCAATGCAACAGCTTTGAACAACTTTCTCAATTTGCCCCTCTATGTTTAAGGTTTTGTTATCCATGTGTTTGGCTCTGGGAATTTATGGTTTATCATTAGTTTTATTATCATGGTCATGTGTACCAAGGCACATTGAATAACTTTGTTTGGCATTCCATCCAGACGGATCATACCATATACCCAAGTAATGCAAAGGATGGAAAATAGAATGTAGTATAAAGTGTTACAGCTACAGAGAAAGTTCAAATTTTAAAAAGTGCAAGAGCCACAATGATGTAAATTGGAAGATCAAGAATTCTTCTTAGTGTGTGAGAGGACCAGACAAGAGTCTGATAACAAAAGGAAAGGAATCTGTTCGTGAGTCATTTGCTATGTTATTTCAAACTTTTGTACCTTCTACTTGATAGGAGAGGGGAGGAGAGTGTGACTAAACTGGGCGAGGCTCTTGATTATGTTGGCTGCTTCCCCGAGGCAGCGGGAATTGTAGATGGTGGGAGGCTGGTTTGCATGATTGACTGGGTAGCATTCACAATTCTCTGTAAATGGTTGTGGCTTACAGCCTTACCAAGCTGTGATGCATTCCGATAGGATGCTTTCTATGGTATTTATGTAAAAGTTGGTAAGAGTTATCAGAGATGCCAAATCTCCTCAGCCTTCTGAGAACGTAGAGGTGTTGGTGTTCTTTTTTGACCACAGCACCAATGTGGTTGAGCCAGTACAAATCTTTGGTGATATTTTCACCCAAAAACTTGCTCTTGACCAAATCTACCTCAGCACTATTGATGCAGACAAGGCCATGTACTCTACCCCGCCATGTTGGAATAATGTTGTTCAGTCACGTTATTGTCCATATATATACCTGCTGCAGATTTAAGAGCAAATCTTGTTGGATTAGGAGAGTTCATGTGCAGGTCAGAAACCCAGAGGATTAAGTGCTGCTCAGCACATGCTTGTGTGCACAGCATAGCCAGTCAGCTGGAGACTGGCCAAAGATCTTGCAACCAGAGCAGTCTGCCAATCCCACTCTCCCACACCCTCAGGTGACATCCCCACAAAATGGAGAAGGCCTCACTAAATAATGTCCAGAAATCTTGTTCAAAGTTGCATCTGAATTGAACGCATAAAATCTTGTGCAGCAGACTCTCCAAAAACAGTGCAGATGACTCTCTCTGTATAGGTAGTCCACAAGCTGCCCTCTGTAAGAGCCTGCTTTAGGCTTGCAACCGATGTTGTTAGGTTGTTTTGGATCCAGTTCAAAGCAGCAGGTGACACTAAATCTGGGTTGCACAATGATTGGCAGGTTTGCTGCACTCTCAGCACCTTTTATGTATTACTACATCGAGCACAAAAAGCAATGTTTCAGTGTGCACTATAAATGTTTTAAATTGCCGATAGCATTCAGCAATTGATTTTACTCCACAATTCAAGTGCACAGCATATAAGAAACATGCGCTAAGTAATTGAAATTCTTGGCCCAGGATTCGTTGCTTTTTTTTTTTCACAAAGTCAAAACAATTATAATCTGGCATCTTTTCATGTTAGCCCACTTAAAGTTTCACATCACACTGAATTCTATCAGCCATACATCAGCCCGTCTCATTTTATATGAGATATAGCTAAACAGCGAAGGAAATGGAAGGCAAACGCGGTAACTCATTATCTTTTCGTGCCTCATGGTCCTTATTCAGTGTTGCTTTTGAACTATCAACCTTTTAATAGGATGTGTCATTTTTTATGAAGATGTTCATCGGTTCGTCCTTGTATTCTAAGAAAGCACGGTTGAGCTTAGTGAAATGGGCCTTGTAACAACTACAAGCCTGCCTCAACTATAAAACCCCACCCTCTGATGATAAAGGCATTGAGAACTTTGAAAACAGGCTGCTTTCCCATTTCAAGAGAGCCTTCATACAGTGATGGTTGGCGTTGGTGATGAACTTAGCCACTGCCTTCAGGGCAACTGCACAGCCTTTGGAATTGTGTACAACAATCAAGACCTCAACCTGGCACAAAGTTCTTGGACTTCAGTGCAGTATCTACTCTACTGTATGCCTCCAAGTTACAGACAACCTACAGCAGGCACCAGGGAGCACCGGAGATATGCCACTAATGGTGGTATGCTAAATATTCCAAATATACTGGCAGGAAAAGCAAGACAACATCAGTGTCCTTCACAGGCCAACCCTCCAGTACTGAGGCTCCAATTACACTCAGTCAGATCCAATGTGTAGGGTAAATTGTTTCCATACCAAACATCCCAAAAGGAGGCCCACCAGAGTCCTATATCTGAGGTGGGATGTTTTGACTTTGGAGAGGGTCTAGAGAATTATCCCAAAGATGATTAGGTTACATATGATGAGCGTCTGACGGCACTGAGCCTGCACTCGTTGGAGTTTAGAAGACTGAGGGGGGACCTCATTGAAAGTTACCAAATGGTGAAAAGCCTGGATAGAGTGGATATGGGGATGATGTTTCCACTAGTGGGAGTGTCTAGAACCAGAGGGCATAGCCCCAGAATAACAGGACAGAACTTTAGAAAAGAGATGAGATTTATTTCGTCAGAGGGTGGTGAATCTGTGGAATTCATAGCCAGAGATAGTGGTGGAGGCCAAGTCATTTTTAAGGCAGAGATTGACAGATTCTTGATTGATCAAGAGTTATGAGAAGAAGGTAGAAGGATAGGGCTGAGAGGGAAAGATACGTTAGCCATGATTGGATGGTGGAGTCGACGCAATGGGCCGAATGGCCTACTTCAGCTCCTATGACATGAACTTATTAACTGATGACAGGCTAACATGTCAACTGGACTTGTGTGACAGTTCAATAGTCTGATAACAGAGGGGAAGAAGCTGTTCCTGAGTCTGGCTGTACATGCTTTCATCTTTTGCAAGCTCTACCCAACAGGATAGGAGGGGAGAGGGAACGACTGGGGTATAAAACTGCAAGATGTTATCCTGTATTATGAGATGTCAAGATGATGTTGGTATGGTATAAACAGCAACAGATTTGTTATGTTTCATATAACCTAGATTGCTCCAGAGATATTGTTTGAAATGTTCTAGGGCAGGGACTGTGGTGTTTTAAATTTCTAATGGCAATAAAATAAATTGCATAACTGCAGGAATGGTGTTGATCGTTTTTAAATGAAAAGATCATGACTGCGAGAAGGTTATTGACATCATATAGGGTGTCCTTTCATATGGATTAAGCAGATAATGTTCCTATTAATTGTTAAACCTGCAATCACCTATCTGACTTTCAAATGAACTTGCACAAATATGTTGGCATTTTGAACATAATTCAGCTTCTGCAGTCAGTACAATTTTGGGATTAGATAATAATTTACTAATTAAGTTTTTTCTAGCTGCTCAGTGCTGGAATACTGGGTTAAAATCTGCACGGCTGCTGTGGATGCGCAGGTATATGCAAGGGAATGGTACTGAGTCTGACAACCTGTATCAGGCCAGCCATCTACTTGTTAGTTATGCAAGGTCTGTCAGCATCATCACACGAGGCCGGCAGGTCAGCCTTGAATCAACTTCTACCACGGTGATTAGAGTTCCATCAGAAACTTCTCAACTTAAATAACTTTCACGGTTATCATTGCTTCTTGGTACTTTTTGATAAGTAATGGCAATTCAGGTAGATAGGAAGGTGAAGAAAGCATTTGGTACGCTTGCCTTCATCAGTTAGTGTGCGAGTACAGAAGTTGGGACATCATGCTCCAGCTGTACAAGACGCTGGTGAGATCACATACGGAGTATTGTGTGCAACTCTGGTTGCCCGTCTAGAGGAAGGATGTTAGGTTGGAATGGGTGCCGAAAAGATGCACCAGGATTTGAGGATTTAAGGAGAGGCTCAATAGATGGGACCTTCTTTCCTTGAGCACAGGAGGCTGAGGGGTGACCTTATAGAGATTTACAAATAATGAGAGGCATAGGTAAGATGCATAATCACAGTCTTTCCCCCCCCCCCCCCCCCCCCAGAATAGTAGTCTAGAACTAGAAGGAACAGGTTTAGGTCAGAGGGGAAAGATTTAAGACACCTAAAGAACAATTTCTTCACACAGAAAGTGGTGCATATTGGGAACAAGCTGCCAGATGAAGCTGTCGATGTGTTTAAAAGACATTTAGTCAGGTACATGGATACGAATGGTTTAGAGGGAAATGGTTTGCAGGTAAATGGGATTAACCCATTTGTAAAAGCTGGCCAGCATGAGTGAATTGGGCAGATGGGTCTGTTTCTGTAATGTGTAACTATGACTAATTTAAATGCTTTTAAAATTTATTTAATTCATTTTTGAATAGAAAATGAGAGAACACCTGTGCTCAGTTCACCATGGCCTCCTGGTTGTTAACCATTTTAACTCCCCTTCCCATTCTCATATGGACACCTCTAACCTGAGCCTCCCCAATGCCAGAGTGAGGCTACATACAAACTGGAGGAACAACACCTCATATTCTGCTTGGGTAGCTTACAACACAGCGGTATAACTAACCAACAACAACCCTTCCCTCTTCCCCTGTCTCCTTCCACCTATATCCCTTCCTCTTGTTTCATGTTTTGCACATCTTCTCTCCTTATCACACAGCCTTTTGTCTTCTTCACATCTCTGGCCTTTGTCCACCCAAGAAAGACCCTGCCAATCAAGACCTCTCGGATGTGTATCTATCACTTGCCAGGCTTTTCCCACCCCCCACCTCTTTTCCAGCTTTCTACCCCTCTCCTACAATCAGTCTGAAGAAACGTCATCTATCCATCTTCTCCACAGATGTTGCCTGTCCTGCTGAGTTAATCTAGCACTTTGTGTCTCTTTTTAAGCAATTTAAAAAAAATTGTATTTCTATTTGCATTTGAGGCCAGCTGCATGGTTGAAGAAAGTTCAGGGATCATATCTCTGGAAACATATCTACCTGACTAAATGGTAGACCAGTTACAAATTAGACTCTACGAAACAAGAGGTGGACTTTAGATGCAAACTAAATAATGAATACCATGCAATTGCATTGAATAATTCAAAGTATTTTTGTGACAAGAACCTCAGGATGAGAGGGAAGATTGCTCTTAACCAAGGTGAGCCTCTTCAGTCAACTGAAACAACTTCACCCTGATCTCCACCTCTTCACATGCCATGACCAAAACATTAACCCACCGTACCTGCACTTCACCTCTGGGCTTCTCTAACAACCTCTTCACCAATACCCTCTTAAAATTCCTGTTATTCACCTCCTCTCTTCAGTTACTCCTTCCCACATCCTTGCTCATGCCCTCCGCTCACTGTTTGCCCTCTGCAACATTCCTCTGTTAACCTCCTGATAGAGATGATTGATGAAGCCCATTAAACATCTTCCAGTTATTTCCTATCAACATCTTTGAAAAGTTTCAACGTTTGGGTTGATATGCAAGGTATGGCTCTAGAGCCAACTCCTTTGCTCACATCCACTCAAGACAGCAGCTGAAATGTCAAATAATTGTGTTTAATTTGAAGCATTAAAGCTACAAGGTTAGCCCAGAAGATATCCGTCAGGCTTGGATATTACATTCAAAGATACAGCATAAGCCCTTAATACAGTTTTGAGGAGCGGCACAATATCAAAATGGGGCAGCACAATGGTGCAGTTAGTAGAGCTTCTGCCTCACAATGCGGGAGACCAGTGTTCGATTCTAACCAAGGGTCCTGTCTGTGCGTGGAGTCTGCATGTTCTCCCTGTAAGCACAAGGGTTTCCTCCGGGTGTTCCGGTAGACTCCCATATCCTAAGCACGTGTGGTTGTATTTTATTGTCATACTAGACCAAGTGGACCCGTTGGGCCCAAACCTCTCCTGCATTGGTGCAGCACCCTCTCCTCTCCCTAACCCCTCTCCTCTCCCTCCGCCTTCCCCCCCCATTCCATCCCCCTCAACCCCCCTTATTCTCCCCCCCTCCCCCCTTCCTTCCCTAGGAGATAGAGTTAAACTTTAAAATGTGAATAACTTTTAAAATATAACACCGATTTCAATGAAACTTCTTCCATTAGCACCAAAGGGACGACATTGAGTAAGGTGGGCCTAAAATTGTCACGCTATCATGTACCTTTTGGCTGTAGTTCAGGAACAAACAAAAAAAAAACGAGAGTTTTAGTATATAGATGTACCAAAAACAGAATAATTAAATTCTTACTTGCAGCAACATAACAGGTCTGTAAACACAGTACATGGATAACATAATAAACAAAAGAAAGTTCAATTAATTAAAAATTGCAAGTGAATTGGCATCTGTAATTTTGCCCTAATGTGTAGGGAGTGGATGAAAACATGGAACCAGTGCGAACGGATGATCGATGGTCATCATGTACCCAGTGGGCTGAAGGGCCTGTTACCAATCAATTGTGATTCATCATTTAAGGAAAAAACTAGAATGTCTTCAAGTTAGAGCTGCTGCCTGACAGTGATCCGGGTTCAATCCTGACCCAGGATGTGGAGTTTGCACATTCTCCCCGTGACCATGAGGTTTTCCCCACTTGCTTTGGTTTTCTTCCACATTCCAAAGATGTGTGGGTTGGAAGGTTAATATTGCCCTTGCTGTGTGGATGTGTGGTAGAATCTGGGGGAATTGATGATAATGTAGGAAGAAATTCAAAAATGCATTAATGTAGGATTGGTGTGGAATGGATGGTTGATGGTCAGCACAGACTCGATGGGCCAAAAGGTCATCTATGCTGCACCCCTATGATGAAAAGGTAAACATTCTTTAGATACATTAACATCTGCTGCTGCTCTTGAAAGAGTGAAAATGAATGACTTGGCCACCATCTGAATCACACTCATTCTCTTTTAGTGAATCAGTACTGCCTTTTATTAAATTATGTTGATAGCCCAGCTAAATCTTCTTACCCATCATCTGACTAATCTTCTTAAATCCCCATTTTATGTTTGATGCACATCACCTTTCTCCCTGATAAATTGGTGAGTGAGAGAAATTTAATCACACTTTGCAGTTAGCTAAATAGCAAATGTACAAGTAACTTCAGTCAAGATTCATGGTTTAACATTTGAAGAACTTGCCCATAAAGGAATGATACCTTTGTGTTAAAAATAAACAGAATGATAAATAAAGGGATTTCCCAACACAGCTAATGTAAAATTGTTTACTTGGTTTTGAAAAGTAATTGAACAGAATTCCTGAACCTAGACTGGACTCTCTAACTTTATTTCCTGTGTTGGCCACCGAACTGTTCAAGGCAAAAAATCTGTGCCGACTGTCTTTGTGCTTTGTCTTCCTGGGCCTCAGGGACCAAGCATTGGATGGGAGTTAAATGCAAGTACACAGCTCCTGTACCCATTTCTATTACAAGAATAGCCCTGTGAAGCAAGGGGCAGGTTTGTTTAAAAAAAATGGTTCTAATATTGTGCTATCAAAAGGTTTTTATAATGTGGGAATGGAAAGTGGGCTGAACCTTTAGCCTAGATGCTTTTGTTGTGTGCCCATGACCTGCAAAATAATTAGAACATAGAACATGGTTAGAACATGTTATTAATTAGAACATAGAATCACAGCCCAGTAAAAGACCCTTGTGCCCATAATGTTCGTGCCAAACAGGATGCCAAATCAAATCCCATCTGCCTGTAGATGATGCACATCCCTCGATTCCCTGGACTTTGATGTGCTATTCTATAAAACATAACATAAAAAATATTATCAGATGAAGAAGGGTCTCAACCCGTCACCCATTCCTTCTCTCCAAAGATGCTGCCTGTCCCGCTGAGTTATTCCAACATTTTGTGTCTAACAAAGAACCGAATTTGGCTGTACTTACAATTTAAAAGCGAGTGTATCACCAAATTCAAACGTGTGGGCCCACCCTACATGCAGCAGCTGTGGCTAATCCAAAGACAAGAGATTGGATATGAATCTGAATGAATCCAGGTCCTTGGTTCAGAAATGCACAGCTGACTGACACTTGCATGGAATGCATAGAAGTCGAAGTCCAGAGCACAATTCTGAAGTTGGTCATCTGTTCTCAATTAACTTGGCTATTAGCCACCACCACATTCCAGGCTCGTGGCTTATCACCCATCTCTATCACCACGAAACGACTTCCCACACCTGTTCCTGACATCCTACTATGTCACCTGATATCTTTCAAAGTTTCAATTACTTAATTACCATTAATTAGAAACATAATGGGATTATTCATTAGAATTTTAAGCACATTTTACTAATTTACTAACAATTACAGCCTTAATTGTTGGAGATAGTTGTGGTTAGCAGTCAGTTTGCAATGTGCAAGTTCCTGAGAAATGCAGATATTATATGTTGACAAGAACATGCCTCAGAAATCTTGTGATTCCAATAGATTGAAACATAAACACTTCAGTGAAAGCAGAGAGTCTTTGGGAATCATGCATTTTTCCCTCAGTATTCACGTGTTTCCAAAATGATTAACAAAAAGTTGCCAATGATGCTCTCAAATTGCACTGACTCACCAGTGGCCTGCCCACACCGGGATTTGTCAGACCTCATCACAGTCTTTGGCCAAGCATGAACTGGGGCTGCATGTCAGAAGTGAGGTGAGTAACTACCCTTGAATTTAAGTCAACATTTGAATGATGAAGGTAGTGAAGTGTTGTGGAAAAGTTGAAGTGAGGAAATATTCCAGTGGTTTTAGTTGTACTTTGCACAAATGTTTTTGATTTTTTGAGATAAATCATCCCAGCCTCCGGACAGTGCCCTAAACCTTTATTTCTGCTGTGTTATCAATGATCTTCTACCCGTTAGAAGTGGGGTGTTGCTGACAGCTAGTCTGTTCCAAGTGTCCATCCTTCAATGCTAAAACCATCACGCCAAAAAACAATGTTCTCTCCCTTGGTTGTGTCATTGCAGCTGTTATGGAGCCTTCGCCAATGTGGATCTACACACAAGATATATAAAATTCTCTCACAGAATGTGTGGTTTATTTCTCCTTGAGTTTTGAGTTTAGTTTATTGTTACATGTTCTGAGGTACTGTGAAATCATTTGTGTTTCCTATGCAGTCTAACAATGCTTTAAAAGTTGCTGTATTTCCTTTGAATGCATGAAATAGCAGATTTTCAAATATCAAATAATAAAACTTAAGTCCCAGTATCTTTGCTGGATAGAAAGAAAGTATAGAATTCACACACTGGCTGATATGGCTGTTGATGGTTTGCCAGTGGGCATTTAGAAGTATTGTGTATGGACTTGTGTGAAATGAATAGGATTGTCAAATGCCAGCACATTCAAACATACTTGAATTCTTTGTTCCAGTTCTGAAAATATCAAGTTTTCCAATGTATGTAGTATTTGTTGCCAAATATCACCTTGGTTTGTTTGTCTGAAGCGCTCTGTGTCACTGAGCAAACCTCAAGTGATCTTGTGAATTACAAATGGTTTTTGTGAAAACTAACTTCAAAAAAATTTGAACTTCACTTTCACGAAAGTAAAGAGGAAAAGACCAGATGAGTAATATTACATTTGATGAAATTTTAATCTTGTCCTCGGTGGTTGGACTTCAGCCAATCGGAGGGAACACACCTTGTGCTTATTCTGACCCGACTGTCATCTATTGATGTTCTCTGGAAATACTGTCTGACCCACTGAGTTACTCCAGCACTTTGTGTCCTTTTTTGTAAACCAACATCTGCAGTTCCTTGTATCCACATCTTGTGCTGTGTTTAGCGACAGTTACAATTTCAAATACCCCACCTATTTCTAAATAACCAATATGGAGATTGAGGTGAATACATATTTTTACCAGAGGATTTTGAATGCAAAAGTAAAACTGTATTAAGACAATTGAATCGGGATTTGAAGGGACAACACCTGGAGTATTGTGCATAGTTTTGGTCATGTTACCTGTAAAAAGATATACCTGTCAAAGATCAGCATTGTTTCCAGGGATGGTGGGTTTGCTGCATGAGGAGAGATTGAGTAAGAGATTGTTATATTCTCTAGAGTTGTGAGATCTCATTGAAATTTACAAAATGAGACAGGCAGGAAGGTTAGAAAGAAAAAGACAAAGTGTTGGAGTAACTCGGGGTTGGGCAGCAACTCTGGAGAACTTGGATAGGTGGTGTTTTCGGTCAGGGCCCTTCTTCAGACTGATTGTGAGGAGGGGGTGGGGGTTTGATAGGTAGATGGTAAAGGCCAGAGATAAGGAAAAAAGGTGTGTGAGGCAAGAAGATTATTTCATCCCACTGTAGAGCATGGAACTGGTGGTCATCGTCTGGCAGCAGAGGGATGGTCTGTTTCAGCCAGAGAAGAGAAAAAGTTTCATTCTGCAGAGACTTGGGAAATCTTTGGAATTCCTACCCTAAAAGGCTGTGAAGTCTCATTTGAAATTGAGAGTGATGGATATCTGGGTATTATGGGATCTGCAGGAAAGAATGATGATGTAGAAGATCTTCCATGCTCGATGAGTGTTGGATTGGGATAGAAGGGTTGAATGTCCTACTCCTGCAGTAATGTTCCAGAAATTGTGTTATCCAAAAAGGAGTCCATCAGTAAGGACATGCAGTTGAACGAGGGAAACAACAGGGCTCGGGGAGAAGCACGAGGGGTTGCCCTGACCACTGGCTCGAAGAGATGGCCGAGTTTCTCAGTTGCCTGAAACAGGGTCAGGCGGGTAAATGATCAAGAAAGCACATAAATTTCGTACATTAAAGGAGACATTTTACATCTAAAAAACTGGTAGTCTGTGTGGCAAGTATTTGAAAAATGGCCACATTTTCATAAAACAATGACTGTCCCAATCTCTACCCAATGGCTGCTCTCAGAAGTGCCTTTTGATTTGTGCTCGGTACAAAGGGTCGCTATTCAGATGTTGAATCTGTGGGTAAGAGATGAATTTGGAGACCACACAGGACATGGGCTGACTTCCTCCTTGGAACCATATAGTTTTTGCAACTTTCTGGTAGTTTTTCAGTAATTGTTACAAATGAACAAATAAATTTAAAGTGAAATTCAAAGCTGGAGTGGATGGGTAGGGGTTTGGTCTATTGAGATTGTTTAATGCAAGTGAACAGGCAGGGGTTTGGTTCATTGCAAGTCCATCTTTGTATATTTATTACCTTAAGGGGAAAAAGGTAATATTTGCATATATAGATAAACGTAGTCACTATTTTCTTCAAAGATATCAGTAGTTTACATAAAGCAAAACAAGTGCTGTTTTTGAAAGCAATAAATTTAGTTGCTCAAGTCTAGTGATGTTGACGAGGAACCAGTTTGAAATATCGGTTGGATTTGCAGGGTAACTACAATTCAAGCTTAGTCCCCAACGTATTTTTTTTTTTCCCAGGCAATGCATGTAATGTGCACAATCTGCTGTCAGACACTGCCTAAACTTTTATCGAGGCTTCACTGACTAGGTAGACAAAGTTGACTCTCCTCCAACATTTGATTCTAAAGTGGAGCATAGTATTCACTCTCTCCTTCATCCTCACTGAGTCTACAATGTAAATTTGTTTTGCATATCAGAAACTGTATATTTATTGAAAAGCTGTTTGCCAGAAAAGATAGAAAAAAATGAGAAGCCTATGGTGGATTAAATCCAAGCCCGCAATTATCCTTGAGATACCTTGTAATAAATTAGTGTTATATTCTTGTCCCATTCTAAATCCCATTGTTTCCAGGTCTGTCACCCTTTCCATCCATTTCACTGGAGGCCACTAGGGTCTGATTCTGCCCCCCAAGCCCAGCTCAGCTGGACAGGGGGACTTCTGTAAGACCTTTTACAGAAGTCTTGCAGGCAGCAAGTAACAGCAGCAAACATCCCACAGTCAGTTTGAACAGGTGAGATTACCTTGCTGTAGCAGAGAAACAAGACTGCCTTGTTCGTCATTAGTATTTAAACAGAAATGAGCAATTGAACCATAATTTTGTTTCTAAATCACAACTAACTCCTGTCCACCTTTAAACGGATCACAACTGTATGAATTATTCTTTCTAACCTGCCAGAGACCACTTCAGTGGATGGATTTTGTGAAGATTCCATGTGTTGTGTGACTGATTTAAACCAAGGGCAATTTAGCAAGCAGCGTTGGAGAAATATTTTTCCCATCTCTGCAGTCTCAATGTGCAATAAAATATTAAAGCCATGGTTTGCTGCTCTCTTCCTTGATACTTGGGTCATTTCTGTCTAT
This sequence comes from Rhinoraja longicauda, assembly GCF_053455715.1. Taxonomy (NCBI): domain Eukaryota; kingdom Metazoa; phylum Chordata; class Chondrichthyes; order Rajiformes; family Arhynchobatidae; genus Rhinoraja; species Rhinoraja longicauda. The sequence goes on from NW_027601434.1 coordinate 142,016, forward strand.
TTTGTATCCATGAAATCATTCTGGCCACTCACTATTAAATATGGTGATAAATCATATGCTGTACAACAGTTTTGTTCAGATTTGTGCAGTTACTGCAGAGGAATTGAATGTGCTTTCTATGCATGGGCCATGGTCTTAATCTTTGGTCTATTATGTTGAAAGACTGGGGGAATATGGTGGGAGAATGTTTACTGTTTGAGCAGTACACTTGCTTTTTTTGGTTCAGTTGCAAAGAGTCCACCACAAAGCACAATTTGCTTGAGTAGATTTGTATACTTTCTCACACCTTTCAATCTCAGAAGATAAAATAAACTGGCAAAAGAATTCTGTAAAAGTTCAAAGGGAGCACCAAATTGAATACATATTTTGCAGTGTTTGTTCCTGTTAGCTTGATTCCACAGAACCTCTGAGTGTTGGTGAGACCAGATCAGCGCCTGTTGGTGTCCCTCACTGTGTCATTGATAACACTGAATGTTTTTTAAGATTATACACAATATTGTGAATAAGTTCATACTCAATAAACATTATATGATTATGAACTTGTTTGTGCTTTTATTCTGCAAACTGATACAGAAGAGATTGGCATGTTCTATGGGGGCCAGTAATGTGAAGTGGGGGGGGCGGGGGGAGAGACATGGTGTGAGAGGCATAGAGTTACCTACCATGAAGCAGTAGAGTAGTAAGTATGATGTGCTCCCATGTATAGGTGCTGCCCTTGAGGGTTGCTCTTCCATCTGAACATTGCAATCTGATTCCTCTTCTGAGAAAGGAAAATTCCAGATATTGCAGATGGACGTGTGTCCTTCTGTACATCACCTCTGATGGGGTAACTCTCATCAAGTCAGGATCTCGCTCACAAAAGACTCAAAAGATTGGATCTTCAGACCTGTGGGAAAGTGGCAATGGCCCCGGGCACCTCCGTGCCAGCAATAGAAACTCGTATCAATTTTGATTTTTTTTTTCCTTCATATGACAATTAGAAGCCATTCAACCCACTGAATCCTGCCAGCTTTGAGCATTCCCAGCAATCCCATTCCTCGCCTTTTGCCCTGTAGCTTATTCCATCTCCACTGTCCATCAGTTCCACTCTGATTCTCCTGGCACCCATGTTCTTTAGGGCTGATTTAGAATGGCCATATAACTTGTCTACTTGCATGTCTTTGGTATATGGGAGAAAACCAGTCACAGGGAGAATGTGCAAACTCCACATGGCGCCAGAGATAAGATCAAATGCGGGTTATTGGAATTGCAAGGCAGCCATGCTACCTGTTGCGTAACTACACAGCCCAAATAAAAGACAAAAAACAAAGGTATATGAAGAACAAAACGGCCTACTTTGCATGATAGACAAAATGCTGGAGTAACTCAGCGGAACAGGCAGCATCTCTGAAAAGAAGGAACGTTTCGGGTCGACCCTTCTTCAGACTCCAGACTTCAGACGAGTCTGAAGAAGGGTTTCGACCAGAAATGTCACCCGTTCCTTCTATCCAGAGATGCTGCCTGTCCCGCTGAGTTACTCCAGCATTTTGTGTCTTTCTTTGGTTTAAACCAGCATCTGCAGTTCCTTCCTACACAGCCCGCTTTGCATCCCTGCCAATCTGTATTTTCATTGAAGTCAGATACACCACATGCAGTGTTTAAACAAGCATCATCTCTGTACTGATCCAAAATTAGAGAACCCCCCAACCAAGTTCATTGATAAATCTCAATTGGTGTTGGTATTCTTGGTGACAGTTCACCAGAGTGAAGGGAGGGTGGTTCCCTCCCACTACTAACCCACAGCAAGAGCCAAGCATGCAGCAGACCTGGGGCTTGCTGGACTGTTGTCTGAGCATGATCGCATATGCAAGGTGCAGTGATTCGAGGAACAGTTAGTCTAAACTTCTCATTCACTGGCTCGTGTTTTATTGTGAAACACACCCCTGTATTTCTCTGTGGTCAGAATGCACAAGTGGACGTTTCCAAGTGGCTCAGCGCTGACTGGGAAAGGCATTTCTGAGTGCAGTTCCCAGGTCTCGGCTGGTATTAGTCACATAACTTCTCAGGCCATCACGTGCACAGTGACTGCATCGCAATAACTCATGGATCGAAGTGCAAAGCACCACAGGTGCTTTCTTCCCAATTTCACCAAATGTTCTGGGACATCAGAGTGAGTGTTACAAATGAACGATTGAATTTAAATTCAGCTGTCATTGAAATTTGAGCCATGCCTTCAGATCTTCTCTGTTAAAGCTACATCTCGGTTTCCCATTGGAAGAGTTGGCCATGGTTTCTTTGTAAAAGGAGATGAACGGGACAGGGTTTGAATAATTGGGATCATCACCCAATTCAGCAGGAGGGGTGAACAACAATTTCTGGGCAAAGTGAGACCTTTATTTCTGCCTCAAGTAAAAAATGAATGAAGCAGCACACTTTACTTGATCTGGCAAATATTGCATGGAGTTTATTGTTTGAGCACACTGAAGCAAAATAATTTACCTTTATGATTCAGTTTGCCGCTCCACTTTTCAGTTTTATGAAAACAGATTGTTCTTTCACATTTTCCCAGATATTATGTCTCGAATCTGAACGTAGAGACTGCATCATTTTAAATCTTGAATGTTGGTGAGTCCACCAATAAACTTTTGTCCACTTATTCACTCTTTCACTTATTCGCTGGTTTAATGATTTGATTTTAAAGTGGGGAGTCCCAGTCCCACTGTGCTTACGCAGACTGAGCCTGGGGTTTGATATATTGTAGTTTGTAGCTCTCTTGCCCAAAGGAGGGAGAATTTCACGTATAAACCATCTTCCACTTCTTCCCTACATTTTTGTAGCCAATTAAATATGTTCATTGGTATGTCATGTTTTAAGAAACCTATCAAGCAGAACATTGTTGGTGAATCTGTGCAATTCTTTGCCACAGAAAGCTGTGGAGGTTGACGGTGGATATTTGTAAGACAGAGATAGATTCTTGATTAGTACAGGTGTCCAAGGTTATGGGGAGAAGGCATGGGAATGGGGTCAGGAGGGAGAGATAGGTCAGCCATGATTGAATGGCGGAGTAGACGACAGGCCGAATGGCCTAATTCTACTCCTATCCTTTGACCTTATGACATTCTAGAAATATCCAGCAAGACAGCAAGTACGTATGGAGAGAGATCCATAGATCACTTTAGTGTTTAGTTCAGAGATACAGTGCAGAAACAGGTCCATTGAGTCTGCACCGACCAGCGATCCCTGCACACTTACACTATCCCATCCACACGAGGGACACTGTAAGGCAATAGCTCTACCGCTACGCCACCGTGCCACACTTAAACCTTCCCTACTTGTGTACATGTTCAAATGGCTTTTTAAATGTTGTTCTTGTACCTGTCTCCACAAACCTTTCAAGAGTTGTTGAATGAAGGATACATATTGACAAAACTCCAAGAAATCCTCCTGCTCTAATTCAAAAGTGTGCCATATGATCTTTTACAGAGACATCGGAAAGCAGATGGAGCCTTAATTTAAAGTCTGTCATTGAGTCACAGAGTAGGGAAACAGGCCCTTCAGCCCAACTGCTCCCTGCTACCCCATCTAAGCTAGTCCCATTTGCCTGCGTCCGGCCCATGTCCTTCTAAACATTTTCTATCCACGTACCTGGGCACGGGCCTTTTGAATGCTGTTATAGTACATACGTGGAACTGTAGTTCATAGCCTAATTCGGGGAACTGTCTGTGTATCCCGTTGCAACTGGATCCTCTACTTCCTTATCAACAGAACATAATCGGTATGAACTGGCAACAACACTTCCTCCTCTAACCATCAGCACCGGGGTATCTCAAGGCCGTGTGTTCAGTCCCCTGCCTTACTCTCTATCCATGACTGAGTAGCCAAACGCAGTCTCAACATCTTCAAATTCGCTGGTGACGTCTGCATTGTTGGATGAATTATTAATAATAACGAGTTGGAGTTCAGGAGGGAGTTTGTCTGATTGAATGCCCTCAAAACAACAACCTTGCACTCAACATTAGTAAAACTGAGGAACTGATTGTTGACTTTGAAGGGGGAAGGCTGAGGATTCACAAACCTGTCTTCAATTTCCTGATGCATGCAGATCACTGAAGATCTGTCCTGCATCCAGCTCATTGATGCAATCATAAAGAAAGCCCATCAATGACTCCTCTTCCTCAGACGATTGAAAAGATTTTGCATGTCAACAAAAACTCTCTTGAACAGATCTATGGCAGTGAGCCTGTTTCAGCAACTCAATCGATCAGGAACGAATGAGATTGCAAAAAGCAGTGAACACTGCACAGTCCATCGCATGTGCTGACATCCCCACCATCGAAAGGATCAACGGAGGGTCTGCCTCAAAAAGGCAGCCAGCATTATCAAGGACCCATACCACCCTGGCCACGATCTCATCCCACTCCTGCCACCTGGATGAAAGTATTGGAATCTGAAAAGTCTAATGTTCTGGAACAGCTACTTCCCAACAACCATCAAGCAGTTAACCAATTTGTGACTCTAATCCCTTTGTCTCACCACTTCTGTTTTTTTCATCTCTGGCCTTTGTCCAACCATTTACCTATTTAAAAACCCATCTATCTATTACCTGCCAGGCTTTGTCCTGCTCCTCCTCTCTTCCAGCTTTCTCCCCTATTTTTCCATTCCCTCCACTGATGCTGCCAGAGCCACTGAATTCTTCCAGCACTTTGTGTTCTGATCAAGTTTCCAGCATTTCTTTTCTTCCTCGTGAGCAGTGAATTGCAGTCCTCTTGTTCGAGTCCCTGGGACAGACCAGGGCACACTCACCTTCCTGCGGTTTGATCACAAAATGTGGCCACAAACTGCTGCCCCATTGATACCAGCGTCTCGCCACTGAAGCCCTCTCTCTATTCTGAGTGTGCCCAGGCTTAGAGCTACTCCTACTGGCGGTGAAAGGGACTCCTTGTGTATCATTGTAAGCAATCATCACCAGAACAGGAGATGGTAAGTTAGTAAGTGTGCTTTTGTGTGTATTCATACAATGGCCACTACAATGGAGCAACCAGAGGTTGAATGAGGTCCGTGTGAGTGTGATGGGCAATGTTTGAGTGACTTCATGAACCTTGATCAGATGAGTGAGGTTATTAAATGTTCCCCTGCAAGGGATGAGGTCAGAGTGACAGTACTAGCAGTGACCTCTCCTGATCCTCCTACTGCAGCAACGTCTTGCTATGTGGGCACTCTGATATATGTGGATCTCCCACCCATTGACCTCTCCCAGGGTGGCATGCACGGATATAGGCTGCCACTTCCATGGAGTGAGGCAGCATCAGTAGCCCTCCAGGGCTTCTAGCAATGGGGTGGTCCCTAAAGATGCTCCATGCCAGTGTCACGGGTGGTCATTGCTGCAAGTGTCACTGGCATCAGTGGCCAGACCCTGCGACACACACCATCCTGGCAAAGCTGAGCAAAAGGCAGCTCGTCCCCAACAGCAAAGCCCAGGCAGACAACAGCCCCTGGACTGGACTGGGACCTGTCGTCCATTGCCCACGGAGGATGGAATCTCCACCCCATCACTTTGTCAGAAACTTGGTAAGAACATTGTGCCTGGAGACACAGGAGCTGAAAGGAGAGGAGGAGTGCTGCTCCAATCACCACACTCGGGTGGCGCAGGGGTTAATTGGAACTGGTTCTCGGGTCAGATTGCATTCAACCCATGAATATCTTCTCTCTGACACATCAGCAACACTACTGCCAGGTTCAGCTGTGTCATTCTCAATAAAGTCCCTGCGTAAATCCGAGCAAGGCTGAAAATGGAGCAAAGATGAAAGGCCGCTGGTAAAATGATTATTTAAAGACTGATTAATCTTTCCAGTGGAACTGAAATGTGAAGGATGCTTTGGGCATTATTTAAACGTACTGGGGTGAAATGAATCTCCCACAATTAAAGTGGCTGAGGGTGGGTCTTTAGACCTGCTTATGATGCACTAATTTACTTTTGCTTTGACATTATCTGACCTTTCACTGGCTCAGCGAAGATCAGCAATTTCTTCGAAGACGCACACAATAAAATCATTGAATATGTGATTACTAGCTGCTTCGTACCGAGGAATCTCATTAAGGTAATGAAAAGGGGTTGTCAGAAGCAGCAGAGCATTGCCCTGAGGAACGCAATCTAGCTACAAATTTCCAATAGGTAAATCTGAGGCAAATACTAATGCTTCATAATACACAAATGAATAGAGAACAAATGCCTCGGATTAACTCCCAGTTGAAGTAAGTAAAGCCGCTATTCTGTTTATTAAATTCCATGTATCGGCTCTCGAGAATGAATCTGATATCTCACCACTCTAACACACCCTGGCCCACTCAGATACCAGCCCCCCACCCTCCCAAAACCCACAGAGATCCACTCATAGTACCCACCATCTCTCAAACACATACCCCTGCCCTGTTCTCAGGTCCCACCCCCTCTATCCTCTCATGTAGATTCTTCCCAACTGTAGACAAAGTGCTGAAGTAACTCAGCATCTCTGGAGAAAAAGGATGGGTGATGCTTCAGATAGGGACCATTCTCAAATAATTCCTTTGAGGTTTTTGACATTTATTGAAACTCCAGTGTAAAGGCAAAGAACAATTTGTTAAAAATGCAGTGATATTATTCAGGATGATATTTTCATTAAAGTAATGAAAATGTCCCTGTGACTAGTGGTGTGCCTCAGGGTTTGGTGCTGGGCCCGTTACTGTTTGTCATCTACACCAATGATTTGGATGAGAACATACAGGGCAAGATTAGCAAGTTGGCTGATGATACAAAAGTAGGTGGTTGTGAACATTTGCAGCAGGATCTTGATTGATTGCCCAGATGAGGTTGATGGAATTTAATATAGAGAAATGTGAGGTGTTACATTTTGGAATGTCAAACAAGGGCAGGACCTACATAGTGAATGTTAGGCCTCTGGGGAGTGTTGTAGAGCAGAGGGATCTAGGAGTGCAGGTGCATAATTCCTTGAAGGTCGAGTCGCAGGTAGATAAGGAGGTCAAAAAGGCTTTTGGCACATTGGCCTTCATCAGTCAGAGTATTCAGTATAGAAGTTGGAAGGTCATGTTGCAGTTTTATAAGATGTTGGTGAGACTGCATTTGGAGTATTGTGTTCAGTTCTGGGCACCATGTTATAGGAAAGATATTGTCAAGCTTGAAAGAGTTCAGAGACGATTTACGAGGATGTTGCCAGGAGAAGGTCTGAGCTATAGGGAGAGGTTGAGTAGGCTGAGTCTCTATTCCTTGGAGCGCAGGAGAATGAGGGGTGATGTTATAGAGGTGTATAAAATCATGAGAGGTTTAAATCTGGTAGATGCATAGAATCTCTTGCCCAGAGTAGGGTAATCGAGGACCAGAGGACATAGGTTCAAGGTGAAGGGGAAAAGATTTAATAGGAATCTTAGGGATAACTTGTTCCATACACCTTTGTGTGAACAAGCTGCCAGAGGAGGTAGTTGAGGCTGGGACTATCCCAACGTTTAAGAAACAGTTAGACAGGTACATGGATAGGACAAGTTTGGAGGGATAAGAACCAAACACAGGCAGATGGGATTAGTTTAACTGGGACATGTTTGCTGGTGTGGGGAAGTTGGGCTGAAGGGCTGGTTTCCACACGGTATTACCTTATGACTAAAGTTGCTCACCAACGTCAGGTACATGACATCCCAACTCAATATCCCGATAGGTAGTCCGAGGGTCTCTAATGAGGTAGATAGAAGCCCAGGCTCCCTAGTCTGCTCTCTAGTTTTTGGTAGGATGGTTCAGTTGACTGATAGCAGCTGGGATGAAACTTTCTGAATCTGGAGGTATGCGCTTTTAAGAGACATGTGCTTTGAAGAGGCATTTAGACAGACACTGAAATAGACAAGGCACAGGAGGGTGTAGAGTCACAGTCATGCAGCGCAGAAGCAGGCCCTTCAGCCCAACTTATCCATGCCAATACAGTTTTATAGCTGAGCTAGTCCCACCTGCCCACGTTTGACCCATATCCCTCTTAACCGTTCCTGTCCATGTACCTGTCCAAATGTCTATGATTTGAATCCATGCATATGTGACTCGCTTCTCTGCAGGGGCTGCTGCCAATGGGGGCAAGGATTTCACTGATTCAATGTAAGAGCAGCCGTATCGACCAAATGCTTCCGTCATCATCCAACATGGCGCAGAGTGGGTAGATTGAGGATGGTAGGAATGACATGATCATTTCCAGAAATTAAATTAACTCTTCAGTGTGATGGAAGTGAGCACACCAAAGTGTGATGTTATTGAGTAAATTCACAGTGGAGCATGATGGTCAATGTAGGTAAGTACACAGTGTATGACAAGTTAGTTCTTGCCCTGTGTGTAAACTTACTGCCACTTGCAATGGTGGATTGGAACAGTCTACAGTGTGTTATCAGCAGACAAATGCCTTGCAGTTACTAGTGGGCAAATACCCTGTCGAGTCTATCTTGGGAAGTTAATGTATTTCCATTGTGATGTTAATAAACAAATGCCCTGCTCAGTGTGTCATTGAGTGTAACAATGCCCATGGTGTTCTAAGAGGGAAACTGTATTGACCAGAAAGTTATTTGTGGGGATATTTGTTCAGTGTCTTTAAGTACATTGACAATAGTTTTATTGGGGGCACATACATTAGTTGCCTGATTTGACTAAGTGCGCTCTGATTTTGATAGTCGATACATTGAGCTATTGTTGATAATCAAACTGCCTGGTGTATATTTCGTACTGCCACTTTGTTAGGTTAATGTTTATTATTGTCATGTGCACAGAGGTACAGTGAAAAGCTTTTATTTGCATGCTATTCATTCTGTACATGAATACAATCATGTCAAACTCCTGTACAACAGGTAGAATGAAGAGAGAGGTACAGATTGCAGAATTTAGTTCTCGGATTAAAGTTTATTTGTAGGTAATGCTCTATTCGGTGTGTTATGACTACACAGGCTGTCTTTTATTATTTACCTCGTACAATGTTTGGTTCAGTTTCTCTTCCATTGGCAACTGCCGGCCTGCTGTTAGTGGGAGAATACAATGCTGTTGTTGTTACACATACGAATATTCAACCCTGTTTGTGGTGGAAATGAAATGCTTTGTGTGTGATTAATATGTGAAAATATTGCACGGTGTATTGATAGAGAGTAAACACATTGTTAATGTGTAAATGCCCCCCCCCCCCAGTCTGCTTCAATAGGTAAACACATTGTATTATACTCTGGTAAATGCTGAATGCCTACTTTGACCTGGTTCAGTGCATACAGCAGTCGGTGTGATGCTGGATGTGTATGAATATATTGCATTTGGTTTATTGTTCTAGCTCCTTCAACATGAATTGAGGGGGTTTCAGTTTCTGGGATCATGTCATTCTAGAAACTAATGAATCATTCAATTTTCAAAAAAGCAAAGAACAAGTCAGAATGCAGGTGTTTAGTTTGAAAGGCACAAGCGGGCTGTTGTAGTGAGTTTTGTGAGTTAGTTTATTGTCACGTGTACTGAGGTACAGTGAAAAACTTTTGTGTGCTCACCAGTGAGTGGAAAGACGATACATGATTACAATCAAGCCGTCCACAGTAAATTAACCTTCTGGTGGTTTCATTCCTTGTGAATTGGGAAACATTAATTCAGATGACCGAAACACAAAGTGCTGCACTCGCTGATCCTACTGTGACCTCTTGTCCATCGCTGAGACCAAGCGCAGACTAGGCGACCGTTTCACCGAGCACTTGCTCTCGGTCTGCCAAGGCATGCTGGGTCTCCCAGTTGCTAACTTCTCTTCCCATTCCCATATTGACCTTTCTGCCCTGGGCCTCCTCCATTGCCAGAGTGAGGCCACACAAACTGGAGAAACCACACCTTGGGTAGTTTACAACCCAATGGTATGAACATTGAATTCTCCAATTTTAAATAATTCTCCACCTTCCCTTTCTCTTTCCTGTGACCTCCTCCCCACACTCCAGTAGGCACCAGTTTCACCCACTATCCTCTCATTCGCTCCTTGTCCCCTTCTGCCTATATCGCTCCCTCTGGCTTTATATTTCACTCTTATCTGACACTCTTTTGTCTCCTTTTCACCTCTAGCCTTTGTCATTTACTCCACCATCTTCCAATCACACTCCCCTCTCCTGTATCCACCTATCACTTGTCAGACTTTTCCCTGCCCGTCTCTCTTTTCCATTTTTCTCTCTCCCCCCCCCCCCCCATACACACACAATCAGTGTGAAGAAGCTTTCCAACTTGAAACATCATTTGTCTATTCCCTTCTTGATTAATACAGGTGTCAGAGGTTATGGGGAGAAGGCAGGAGAATGGGGTTAGGAGGGAAAGGTAGATCGGCCATGATTGGATGGCAAAGTGCTTGATGGGCCGAATGGCCTAATTCTACTGTTCCTCGTGACCTTCACAGATGCTGCCTGACCTGCTGAGTTCCTCCAGCACTGTGTTTTGCTCAAGATTCCAACGGCTGCAGGTCCTTGTGTCTCAATTAATTCAGATGAGGTTGTTTCGAGACTGTGGGTGAATGCTCTAAGTGCTGAATTAATGTCGTTTACTGAAATTCTCAGCCTTGAGTACTTTGGGTGGTTTGAAAGATTAATTGATCTTCCATTATGCCGGTCTCTGTGTCTGTCACCTCTGTGCATTCATCACATAAACAAATGTTTTTTGTGTGTAAATTCTCCTTGGGAAAAGGAACCTCTTGCATCAGCCTTTCATAACTTCCCAAAGCACTTGAACTACAAAAGGTTCTTTTCAATTCACTGCTGCAATGTAAGAAACGTGGCGGCCAATCTGTGGATGGCAGACAGCTACTTGACTCAATGTTTTAAATGGGTTAGTTAAGGGATGAATATAAACAGAAAAATAGGTCATCTCAGCTTTTCTTCCACATAGCCTCATGGGGATTCTTATAAACAATAAGAGGCAAACTAAAAGAGTGTGTGAGATTTTACCTGATGGATAGATGCCTAGTAGATGCCAAATGCATTGGAGGCTGGATATTGTAACCAGACTCTAGAGTCTATCTCCCTCTCAGTCAGTGAAACCACTGTGACTTCGGGCAGTCTGTTCTCTGCACCACTGCAGTAGAATCTCTTCCTTCCTGCAGTGTGGTGCCCAGAACCACACACAGTACTCTTGCTGAGAATAATCCAATGTTTTGTACAGTGATGCCATAACCTCTATATCTCAGAAGTCCCATCTGCCTTCTCATTCACCTTGTTTACCATGTGTGTTTGTGTCTGGTTTCAGTGATGTTTGGACATGTTCACTCGGGTATAATGGTCCTTATTAAAGCAAAATGCTGGAGGAACTCAACCGGTCAGGCAGCATCTGTGGAAAGAATGGACCGATTACATTCACTGCTGCAATGTAAGAAATGTGGCAGCCAATCTGTGGATTGCAGAGAGTGATCCACAAATAGTTTGGGTTGCAACCCTTCTTCACACCATTGAATTACTCCAGTACTTTTATATCAGGCATCCCCTCCACGGATGCTGCCTGACCTGCTGGGTTCCTCCAGCGCTCGGTGTTTCACTCAAGATTCCAGTTCCCAGTATCTCCTCGGTGGTGTTCCTCAGTACTTGCTCAACACAGTCCATTCACTGTGTGAACCCTGGCCTTCAGTTCAAAGTTTTCAACATTAAATTCCACCTGTTATTTCTCTGCCCATCTTACCAACTCACAAACACCACCTGCTAACGGAGGACTACCCTTCTCACTATCACAGAACCACAGCTACACTTGTGACATTACCAATCAGGATTGTCCATGTATACAACCAATACTGAGGTGCAGGACTCGGGTAACCTGTTGTACCTTCACACCCTTTCCATTTACCTTAAGTAACAGAAACAGAAGCCTGGAAGGATGCCTGTGTGTGAGCTGACTGGAACTGTACAGATTATGTACCTGGCTGAGTTTTGAGGTGAGCTATCAGGAAACTAGTCAGGCAGTCAGTGCTTGCGGAAACAATAGGAATATACCAAGGATGTTTCAAATCGAAAATAAAAGCAGAAAGTAATGGAAATACCCAGCAGGTTGTCTGGCTCCTGGGCTGAACAATCAACCTCCTGAAATATCTTGCACAGTACAGGGTCTGCCTTGGAATGATGATCCCAAGTTCTGTTTTACTCTCCCTTCTGCTTCACATATGTTAAACACGTGTTTGCAGCTTTGGCTTCAAATCCATCGGCAACTGCACGTCAGTAGCTTTGCTGTGCTGTCATTCTATGCAGTGAAGTGGGAAATGTTCTGGGCTTATGTCCATGGGAAAGGCGTCTTCAGCTAAACTGATAGTGAAGTTCTGAGCACCCATCAACATCCTGCTCTGGAGAATTCCAGCATCCCCGTGGCCACCACAAGTCCTCTGTAAGGCAGGGCAATAGATCCCCAGAGATCCACCGTTCTTGTTTCCCTGTAATTTTATATCAATGCGTGGTCATCACATCATCTTCCCTATGGCCCCTGTGTGCTGCAGTTTAGCGAGATAAGTGCCTAACTGCTGAATCCAACCACTTTTACTGAAGGCATTCAGCACTCAACTAATAGCAGCAGTCTGTGCAGCCAACATTAAAAGTCATGCCACATGATGTATGTCATTCTTGAACATTTTAATTTTTTTAAAGGATAGCCCAGCTGACAGAGATGCTGCTTGACAGCGACAGAGACCTGGGTTTGATCCTGACCTCGGCTGCGATCTGTATGGAGTTTGTACGTTCTCACTGTGACCACTTGGGTTTCCTCCGGATGCTCTGATTTCCCCCCATGTCCCAAAGAGGTGTGTGCACATTTGTAGGTTAATTGGATCTGTGAATTGCCCAGAGTGTGCAGGGAGTGGGCGAGAAAGACAGAAAACATAGAACTAGTATGAGTAGATGATTGATGGTCAGCGTGGACTAGGTGGGCCGAAGGGTCTATTTCCATGCCGTAGGTTTAAACGAAACCTAGACACTTGGACTCCCTTCTCTGAGGCAGTCATGTGGGTGATTTGATTTCCACTCCACTGCTTTTGGTACTGAGAACTCTGACAAGCCCAGTGCGGGACATACAGATGGATGGACAGGGGGTGGTGACGGGGTGTGGGTAATGTTGGAGGTTTGGCACAGTTTCTGCACGATGCTGGGCTTCCTTATGCTGCTGGTGGACAGGCTCTGTCTCTGAACCATCACGTACATGAAACATCTTGTTATATTATCTGCCTCAACTGTTACCTCTGGCAGCTGGCCCCATGTACCCACCAGCCTCTGAGTGGAAAACGCTGCTCCTTTGGTTCCTATAAATCTTTCCCTCTCACCTTAAACCTATGTCCTCTGGTTCTTGATTCCACTACTCTGGATAAAACACTCTGGATTCACCTTATCTATTCCAGTCATAATCTAATACATCTCTTTAAGATCACCCCTCAGCCCCCTGCACATCAAGGAATAAAGTCCTAGCCTGCCTGACCCTCTCTATAGCTCAGGCCCTCAAGTCCTGGCAACATCCTTGTAAATCTTCTCTGTACTCTTTCCATCTTAATAATAATAATAATAATAATAATAATGCATTACATTTATATAGCGCTTTTCAAACACTCAAAGACGCTTTACAGGGATTACTAGAACATAGAGAAGAAAATAAATAGATAAATAAGTAAACAAACAGAAAAAGGAGACAGAAGGTGAGGTGACGGTCAGTGGTTGAAGGCAGTACTGAACAGGTGAGACTTCAGTGATGTTTTGAATGTGGTGAGTGAGGAGGAGTCTCTGACGGTTTGGGGTAGTGAGTTCCAGAGGGTGGGAGCAGCGATGGAGAAAGCCCTGTCCCCCCAGGATCTGAGTTTGGTCCGGATGGGGGGGGACAGGGGGTTGGCAGCAGCAGAGCGGAGGGTGCAGGTGGGAGTGTGTCTGTGGAGGAGGTCAGTCAGGTAGGATGGGGCCAGGTTATGGAGGGCTTTGTAGGTCATGAAGAGGATTTTGTACTAGATTCTCTGGGGGATGGGGAGCCAGTGGAGCTTGTAAAGGACTGGGGTGATATGGTCACGGATCGGGGAGTGGGTGAGTAGACGGGCAGCGGAGTTTTGAATGTATTGAAGTTTACTGATGATTTTTGAGGGTGAGCCATAGAGGAGGCTGTTGCAATAGTCCAGATGGGAGGTGATGAAGGCGTGGATGAGGGTTTCTGCAGCTGTGGAGGAGAGGGATGGACGGAGACGGGCGATGTTTTTGAAGTGGAAGAAGGCTGTCTTGGTGATGTGTTTGATGTGTTTGTCGAAGGAGAGGGTTTGATCAAAGATGATTCCAAGATTCCGGATGTGAGGGGAGGTGGATGCTGGGAGACCATCAATATTGAGGATGAAGTTTTGGGTGGATTTGGTGAGCGTTTTTGGACCAATGATGATGGTTTCGGATTTGTTGCAGTTGAGTTTGAGGAAATTTGATTGAAGCCAAGATTTTATTTCAGTGATGCAGTTTGTCAGTGTAGAGTGTGTGGTGGTGGAGATTGACTTGGTGGAGATGAGGAGCTGGATATCATCGGCGAAGCAGTGGAAGTTGAGACCATGACGGCGGATTAATTGACCAAGGGGGAACAGGTAGAGGATGAAGAGGAGGGGGCCAAGGACTGAGCCTTGGGGGACACCTTGGGGGAGGGGAGCGGTGGGGGATTTACAGTTGTTAATGGAGATGAACTGGTGCCTGTCGGAGAGGTAAGATTTGACCCAGGATAGGGCTGTGCCGGTGATGTTAAAGGAGGTTTCAAGTCGGGTGAGGAGAATGGAGTGATTTATGGTGTCAAAGGTGGCGCTGAGGTCAAGTAGGATGAGGATGTTGAGGTTGCCAGCGTCAGAGGAGAGGAAAAGGTCGTTGGTGATTTTGAGGAGTGCAGTTTCAGTACTGTGGTTGGAGCGGAATCCGGATTGGAAAGTTTCATACAGGTTATTGGTAGAGAGGTGGTATTTGAGTTGAGAAGCTACAGCACGTTCCAAAACTTTGGACAGAAAGGGTAGATTGGAGATTGGTCTGAAGTTGTTTGGGCTGTCAGGGTTGAGTCCAGGTTTTTTCAGAATGGGGGTGACAGCAGCGATTTTGAGGGATGGCGGGACGATGCCAGTGGACAGGGAGGAGTTTATTGTTGCAGTGATAAGTGGAGAGAGAGCAGGAAGGCTGGCCTTGACAAAGCTGGAGGGGATGGGGTCCAGAGAGCAGGTGGCAGTTTTTATTCCTGTGAAGAGGTCAGAGAGGTCGGTGGTGGAGATTGGGGAGAACTGAGACTGGGGTTGACAGGATAAGGGGGAGCAGGTGGTTTGAGGGGGAGCAGGTGCGTTGGTGGTTAAGGTGCTGTAGATGTTGTCTATTTTGCTTTGGAAGAATGAAAGGAAAGAGACATCATTAATGACATCCTTCCTATAGCAGGGTGACCAAAACTGAATACAACTGCACAGTCCCTCTACCTGGACAGAAGCTGATTGATTTGCTGGCTTCCACCAGCAGATTGATTGATTTGTTCCCCACCATGGTTGACATCGTCCCTGACTCCATACCCCTCATAACCCCTGACCTTTGCTGCTCAACCTGTCTTCCAATCCCCAGATCCAGCCCCAGGTTTACTGCATGGCACGCTGTGTGAGGCATGGCCTTCCTCCAGTAATGCTTGTGGCTTGGTCACTGCTGATGTTAGAAACTTCAGATCCAGCACAGGGAGATTGTATCGCAATGATTCACCCTCCCTGGGAGCTGATCAGTTGTAGTCCTCACTCCTGACATTCACAAACATCCCCAAAACCTTTTAAAATGTAGCTTTAATCTTTAAACACAAACAACTTCAAATATATGCACTCTTGAGAAATTAATTCATGTGCATCTCTTTAGTTTATTCTTGTCATCTGTATCGAAGTGGAGTGAAAAGTGCTTTTTGCATGCTCTCCAGTCAAAGAAAGACTGTACATGAATATAATCAAGCCATCCACTGTGTACAGATGCAGGATAAAGGGTAGAACATTTAGTGAATGATAGTTCAATGGTCTCCAATGAGGTAGCTGGGAGGTAAGGACCACACTCTAGCTGGTGAGAGGATGGTTCAGTTGCCTGAGAACTGCTGGGAAGAAACTGTCTTGAATCTGGAGGTATGTATTTTCAAACTTCTGTATCTCTTGCCTGATGGTGGAGGGGAGAAGAGGAGAGTGACCAGGGTGAGACTGGTCCTTGATTATGCTGGTGGACTTACTGAGGCAGAGTGAACTGTAGATGAATTCAGTGGACGAGAGTTCAGTTTGTGTGATGGTCTGGGCTATGTCCACAATTCACTGCAATTTCTTGCAGTCTAGGATGGAGCCGATCCCACAGCAGGTGATGATGCATCCCGATAAAATGCTTTCTGTGGCACATCTGTGGATGTTGGCGAGGGTTGGTGGGAACATACCAAGCTTCCAAATCATCGAATATATGAAGTTTCTGTAATGCCACAACTCCAACTCGGGTGAGAAGGAGAACCTGCCGCGTCCAGTCATGGTGGCCATCGGCATGCCCTCATCTCCCTGTCGGAAGAAGAGGACCAGAGAACATCCTGCAAGACTGACACGCCACTTGCTGATGACAGGCTGCTTCAGTGCAGCCACGGCCACTCAGAGGGCAAGGGAAGGTCGTGTTTCTCTGCATCTTGTTGCTACATGTGTACATTGCTGTCCCTCCTGCCCCAGGGTCCCTGACCTTGCCAGAGTTATCCGCTGTGCTCGGCTCAATGTTTGCTCTCAAAAATCGCTGTCGGCAGCAGGTCACTGAGGCACCCAGGAAATACTCTCCTGAGGAGCTTCCAGCCAGAAGAGCATGTTACTCTGGGTAGTTTAGTGTGAACATCTCCAGTGAGTGTGGAACTGCCTTTCAAAGTGTCTTGTGAGTTGCAGCCCTTTAAATGGTGTTACGATGGAGAATGGTGCAAGATATGTGCCTCGTCTTAGTCATGGAGTCACAGAGCATGGTCACGGGCCCTTTGGCTCAACTCAACCAAGGTGTCTTGCTGAGCCAGCCCCACCTGTCTACATTTAGTTCACATCCTTCCAAACCTTTCCTACACACGTACCTGCCTAAATGTCTTTTAATCATTGTATTTGTACCTGCCTCTACCACATCTTCTGGCAGCTGGTTCCTTATACCAGCCACCCTCTGTGAAAAATGCATGTATCTGATTTGTTTTAACTGACCTACCCTGGGTAAAGATTGTGACCATCCACCTTATCTACACCCTATTATGATTTTATAAACCTCCGTGTGGTCTCCAAAGGACAGTCGTGCTGATACATGAGACCCCTGATGTACAGTGATAAGACTGTCACTGAGGCTCGCACAGTGGCTGATGCCTTCCTGCATGTCCTGTCACGAGGCACCATCAATGATCGAGAGATAACTGTAAAACACAAAGTTCATATGATCTGTGACAATGGGCTGATGTACAGGGGTCACAGCCAACAAATCCCTGGCATTAACTCCAAACATATGGTAACCAGAGTTGCTGTTTGCTTTGCAGATTAATGACTGGTTTGCCATTGTCATGGAAAAGCAAAACAAGTGCAGATGCTGGAAATCTGGAATAAAGTTGGAGGATGCTGGAAACTGTTGGCCCTCTTACCTCTGCACACTTGTTAAATAACAAGGCAGGCAGAACCACACAAAATAAATTCACTTAAACTATATATTAAAATGAATCCTTGACTCTTCCTGATGTCACTAGCTTGTGTTTCGACTTGCATGCTCCCTGATGAGGGATGAACAGGCTCACGTCAACAGTCTTCTCTTGAGTTCCAGACTCTGGTTGAACTTCTGCGATGGTTGTCACTGCTCATCCTCTTTTTTCCCCCCACAATTTTCCAAAATTTGTGAGCCCTTGTCTCAATTAAGCCAATCCAAAAAAGATGACTTCATCTCTGGAATTGCTATGGCAAAGATTTAAAGACCGCATGGATGAACTCCAAAAATTGTTTGTCCCTGTCTGGCAAAAAAAATAAAATGGGGAAGGCAGCTCAACCATTGCTAACGAGGGAAATCAAGGATGGTGTTAAATCCAAGAAAAAGGCATTAAATTGTCCAGAGTAAGCAGCAAACCAGAGGACAGGGAGAAATTTAGAACTCAACAGAGGAGGACAAAGGGTTTAATTAAGAGAGGGGGGGAGGAGGGGGGGGGAAGGGGGAGAGCATGAAAGAAAGCTTGTGGAGAATATAAAAACTGACACTAAAAGCTTCTTTAGATATGTAAAAAGGAAAAAATGAGTGAAAACAAATGTAGGTCCCTTACAATCAGAGATGTGAATTTATAATGGGAAACAAGGAAATGGCAGAACAGTTAAATGAGTACTTTGGTTTTGTCTTCATTAAGGAAGACACAAACAATCTCCCGGAAATACTAGGGGACCGAGGATCTAGTGGGAGGGAGGAACTGAAGGGAATCCACATTAGTCAGGAAATTGTGTTAAGTAAACTGTTGGGACTGAAGGCAGATAAACCCCCAGGGCCTGATGGTCTGCATCCAAGAGTACTCAAGGAAGTGGCCCTAGAAATCGTGGATGCATTGGTCATCATTTTCCAATGCTCTCTTGTCTCTGGATTAGTTCCTGTTAACTGGAGGGTAGCCAATGTAACTCCACTTTTTAAGAAAGGAGGGAAAGAGAATATGGGGAATTATAGACCAGTTAACCTTACATCGATAGTGGGGAAGATGATTGAGTCGGTTGTTATACATGTTATAGCAGCACATTTGGAAAGCAGTGACAGGATTGGTCAAAGTCAGCATGGATTTATGAAGGGGAAATCATGCTTGACTAATCTTTTGGATTTTTTTGAAGATGAAACAAGTAGAATGGATAATGGAGAGCCAGTGGATGTGGTGTATGTGGACTTTCAAAAAGTCTTTGACAAGGTTCCACACAAGAGATTAGTTTGTAAAATTAGAGCACATGGTATTGGGGGTAGGGTATTGTCATGGATAGAGAACTGGTTGGCAGACAGGAAGCAAAGAGTAGGAATTAACGTGTCCTTTTCAGAATGGCAGGCAGTGACTATTGGGGTGCCGCAAGGCTCTGTGCTGGGACCCCAGTTATTTGTAATATGTATTAACTATTTAGATGAGGGAATTAAACGTGGCATCTCTGAGTTTGTGGATGACATAAAGCTGGGTGGCAGTGTGAGCTGCGATGAGGATGTTATGAGGCTGCAGGGTGACTTGGATAGTTTGGGTGAGTGGGCAGATGCAGTGTAATGTGGATAAATGTGAGGTTATCCACTTTGGTGGCAAGAGCAGGAAGGCAGATTATTATCTGAAGGGTGTTAGATGAGGAAAAGGGGAGGTGCAACGAGACCTGGGTGTGCATGTACATCAGTCACTGAAAGTAAGCATGCACTTACAGCAGGCAGTGAAGAAAGCTAATGGCACGTTGGCCTTCATTGCGAGAGGATTTGAGTTTAGGAGCAAGGAGAGTCCTCCTGCAGTTGTACAGGGCCCTGGTGAGACTGCACCTGGAGTATTGTGTGCAGTTTTGGCAAAGTTAGATTGAGCTCTAGGGGCTAGTGGAATCAAGGGATATGGGGAGAAGGCAGGCACAGGTTACTGATTGTGGATGATCAGCCATGATCACAATGAATGGCGGTGCTGGCTCGAAGGGCCTCCTCCTACACCGATTTTATATGGTTCTATGGTTCTCTGCTTCTATGGTTCTCTGTTTAATTTGAGGAAGGACATTATTGCTTTTGAGTGAGTGCAGCGTAGATTCACCTGGTTAATTCCCGGGATGGCTGGACTGACATGACGAAAGAATGGGTCGACTGGGCTTGTATTCACTGGAATTTAGAAGGATGAAAGGGGATCTTATCGAAACGTATAAAAAATTTAAAGGATTGGACAGGCTAGGTGAAGGAAAAATGTTCCCGCTGTTGGAGGAATCCAGAACCAAAGGTCACAGTTTAAGAATAAAGGGTAGGCCATTTAGAACTGAGATGAGGAAAAACTTCTTCACCCAGCGAGTTGTGAATCTGTGGAATTCTCTGCCACAGAAGGCAGTGGAGGCCAATTCACTGGATGTTTTCAAGAGAGAATTAGATTTAGCTCTTGGAGCTAAAGGAATCAAGTGATATGGGGGGAAAAGCAGGAATGGGGTACTAATTTTAGATCAGCCATGATCATGTTGAATGGCGGTGCTGGCTCGAAGGGCTGAATGGCCTACTCCTGCACCTATTTTTCTATGTTTTTAATGTTTCTATTCTAAAAACGGGCTGACCTCGACTACCTCTCCACCTCGGGATGTCTCACAGAATTATTGCCTCACCTTTATTATTTATCTCTTTGTTTCAGTATGACCAAGCGGCCCCAACTATATCCAGTTTCATGATTCCATTTCAACAAACCGTACATTTTACAAATCCAAAGCACATCTCAGTCACCTAATTTGTCCAACCATCAGTGAAGGAGATGTGTTAGCTCATTGTTCGGTCATCCATTCTTAATTCAGTCAAAGGTAGACACAAAATGCCTGAGTAACTCTGCAGGACAGGCAGCATCTCGGGAGAGAAGTTATGTGTGATGTTTCGGGTTGAGACCCTTCTCCAGACTGATGTCAGAGAGGAGTGGGTGGTCCAGAGATAAAATGTAGTCAGAGATAGTAACACTGGTAGGAGAACTGGGGAGGAGATGGAGAGAGGGAAAGCAAGGGCTATTTGAAGTTAGAGAAGTCAATATTCATACTGTGGGGTACAAGCTATCCAAGGGAAATATGAGGTGCTGTTCCTCCTCGGAGGCCTAGGACAGATTGGGAGGGGGAGTTAGTGTTGAGCAACCGGGAGATCAGGTAGGTTTAGGCAGACTGAGCTGAGGTGTTCAGCGAAACGATCGTCAAGCCTGTGCTAGGTCTTGCCGTTATATAGGAGCCCACACCTGGAACAGCGGATACAGTAGATGAGGTTGGAGGAGGTGCAAGTGAACCTCTGCCTCACCTGAAAAGGTTGTCAGTGTCCTTGGACCGTGTCGAGGGGGGAGATATAGGGATAGGTGCTGCATATCCTGCAGTTGCAGGGGAGTGTACCTGGGGAGGGGGTGGTTTGGGTGGGAAGTCACGTGACTGGACATTGAGTGTTGCTGAACCCAGGTAACTCTTTATTCCCAGAGTTCTCCCAGTAATTCGGTGCTTTCCCGTTGTGCTTTGTAGAGGTCCAACTGCCAATCGTGTGGGGCTACAAAGCACTCAGCATGTCAGGCAGAACATGGCAGAGGTATTCAGTCCAATCGCCTTTCCTCAGCAAAGAAGATATTAGCCATCAGGAGAGGTTTGGACAGACTTGGATTATTTACACGGGAACACCAGAGGTTTGGGGAAAACCTGAAAGTATATAAAATATCAGGCATAGAGACAGAGAGAACCACCTTCTTAGGGTGGAAATGTCAAAGGCTTAGCTTTAAGGTGAGAGGGGCAAAGATTAAAGGAGTGGAGGGCAAGTTTTTTTGAAGTTTCTTTTTGCAGAGGATGGATGCCTGGAACGCACTGCCAGGGATGGTGAGGGAGGCAGATGTGATTGTGACTTTTTAGGTAAGCACATGGCAATGCAAGGAATGAGGGACTATGGATTAGGTTATTAGGAGATTAGTTTATCTTGGCATCAAGTTTGGCATGGCATTGGAGGCCGTAGAATTGGTTGCTGTGCTGTTCTATGTTCTCTCTTCCCACTCCAGTGCTGAATTCCGGCAGGTCCATTGCAAGCTCCTTGACTGAAAATACCACCCGTTTCTCTCTCCAGATGCTGCCTGATCTGTTACATCAGTTTCTGGATTTATTTCCATTGTTAGAATTGTAAATTCTCTAAGCCAAAACATTCCCAGAGAGCCAGACTCTGAATGTGAATAGAATTTTCTGCACAATGCAGTTTAATATAATACAAAATAAGCAGCTTATTTACAAACGTGCGCCTCACAGCTAACACATTATCACTCAACCGTTTCAATTTAGACAACAGTGGGCAGGCACGCAGCATAAATGCCCAGCCACAGTTGATCAGGACTTTATAATCAGCTCTGCTCTGCAGATAAAATTTGACAGCAAATTGGCTGCAAGTTGTGTGTGCAGAATTCTTAATGAATGTAACTTAATCCTCGTCCGACTCCATCAGTCCGGAGGGCAGGAGTGAAGGGCCAAGCATCTGCTGCATCCCACCACTGTAATAAGACAGGGAATGCTGCAGCTTTCAGACAAAGGTCGATGAGTATCTGAATGAGTGGGATGGCACAGCGTTGGAATTGCTGCCTGATTACGGGTGCTGTCCACATGAAGAGTATATGCTCTCCCTGTGACCGTGTGGGGTTTCTCCAGGTGCTCTGGTTTCCTCCCACGTTCCTAAAATGTATAGGTTTGTAGGTTAATTAGGTTTGGTAAAATTGTAAATGACCTCTCGTGTGTAG
This sequence comes from Rhinoraja longicauda, assembly GCF_053455715.1. Lineage (NCBI taxonomy): Eukaryota > Metazoa > Chordata > Chondrichthyes > Rajiformes > Arhynchobatidae > Rhinoraja > Rhinoraja longicauda. The sequence goes on from NW_027601434.1 coordinate 164,412, forward strand.
GATAGTGCTAGTGTACGGAGTGAACGCTGGTCGGCATACACTTGGTTGGTCAAAGGACCTCTTTCTGCACTGTATCTCTAAACTAAACAATTAGAGGCATATGCTGGTCAGTGTTAGACAGAGGAAGGCAGTGGAATGCTTGTTTGGAGAGATTGTTGATCTGGGACATAAAGGACTACATTGCTCAACTATCCCAATCCCATATCTAATTCAATGTTCATACTACATCTTCCCATCTCCACCCCTTTCTGCTTTCCGCAGAGACCGTTCCCTCCGAAACTCCCTGGTCTACTCGTCCCTTCCTACCCAAACCACCCCATCCCCAAGTACTTTCCCCTGCAACCAGAGGAGATGCAACACCTGTCCCTTTACCTCCCCCCTCGACTCCATCCAAGGACCCAAACAGTCTTTCCAGTTGAGGCCGAGATTCACCTGCACCTCCTCCAATCTCATCTGCTGTATCCGCTGGGCTAGGTGTCAACTTCTCTACATCGGCGAGACCAAGCGCAGGCTCGGCGATCGTTTCGCTGGACACCTCTGCTTAGTCCGTCTCAACCAACCTGATTTCCCAGTGGCTCAGCACTTCAACTCCCCCTCCCATTCCCAATCTGACCTTTCTGTCCTGGGCCTCCTCCATTGTCAGAGTGAGGCCCAGTGCAAATTGGAGGAACAGCACCTCATATTTCGCTTGGGTAGTTTACACCCCAGTGGTATCAACATTGACTTCTCTAACTTCAGATAGTCCATGCTTTCCCTCTCTGTCCCCTCTCCCTTCCTAGTTCTCCCACTAGTCTTCCTGTCTCTGACTACATCCTATCTTTGTCCTGCCCCATCCCCCTGACATCAGGCTGAAGAAGGATCTCAACCCGAAACGTCACCCATTCCTTCTCTCCCGAGATGCTGCCTGACCCGCTGAGTTACTCCAGCATTTTGTGTCTACCTTCGATTTAAACCAGCACCTGCAGTTTTCTTTCCTACTCAGTGTCCATACTGTTGTGTTGTAAGCTACCCAAGTGTAATATGAGGTGCTGTTCCTCCAGTTTGTGTGTGTGGCCTCACTCTGGCACTGCACCTTGTATTCCACTTGTGGTAGACACAAAGAGCTGATGCTGGAATCTTGAGCAAAGCACAAAGTGGTGGAGGAACTCAACGGTCTGGCAGCATCTGTGGAAGGAATGGACCGATGATGTTTTGGGTTGCAACCCAAATGTTTTGTGTTTGCTTTTCGCAGTGAAGGTGTAAACGCAAGGACAAGAAGGAATGGAGCAAAGTTTAACTAATTGCCTTCCATGGCCTGCATGTGATCGAACCAGCATTGCTTCAGGGAAGCACTAGGTGGACATTGCTGACTCCATTGTAGTAAGTGGAAGTATGTTTCAGAAGTGGAGTACAACATGTTTCACCAACTCCACAGGAGCTTAGACCAAGGCCAAATATCCACAGTGCAGTGAGCAGCAACACAGAGTTGTGGATCCAGCCTGATCCATCACTGGCACAGCCCTCCCCACCAGCAAAAGCATCCAGATGAGAGACAGCCTCAAGAAGGCAGCATCTATCAACAAGGATCCCCACTATTCAGGCCATGCCCTCTTCTTGCTGCTACCATTGGGCAGGAGGTAGGGAAACCTGAAGTCCCACACCACCAAGATCAGGAAAGGCTACTTTCCTACTGCTGTCTGTGCAGGTTGTGCATAATCCTAACACTACCTTAACAACACCACACCATGGACTATCACTTGCACTGCTCTGGACGCTATCTAATTGTGTTTTGCACTAATGTCTTGTCCTTGTCTTTGCATAATCTTTTTTTTTTCACTGTCTTGTGTAATTTATATACATTTGAAGTGTTTTTACGTTGTCTGAGTCTATGCAGCCTGTGATGCAGCTGCAAGATTTTCATTGTACCTGTTCCTCTACGTGCTGGTGCATCTGCCAATAAACTTGACTCGACTACGCGGCACGGTAGCGCAGCGGTAGAGTTGCTGCTTTACAGCGAATGCAGCGCCGGAGACACAGGTTCGATCCTGACTACGGGTGCTGCACTGTAAGGAGTTTGTACGTTCTCCCCGTGACCTGCGTGGGTTTTCTCCGAGATCTTCAGTTTCCTCCCACACTCCAAAGACGTACAGGTATGTAGGTTAATTGGCTGGGTAAATGTAAAAATTGTCCCTAGTGGGTGTAGGATAGTGTTAATGTGCGGGGATCACTGGGCGGCACGGACTTGGAGGGCCGAAAAGGCCTGTTTCCGGCTGTAGATATATGATATGATGATATGATATGATACAAGGCTGGAATAACTAACATCTGAAACTGCAGAAATCAGATTTTGATTCCAGGTGGGTGTTGAAGTAATGTTTCATGTTGGAAAAGAGCAATGTTTCATCTAAGCCTGAGGGATTCGATCTGCAGACCAAGAATTTACCATCTAAATTGGGGCCAGCCTTTTACTCTGCAGCCTGATGCTGTGACATGGTTTTGAGTAACGGATTCAATGCAGTAATGCTGTGATGTGTTTAATAACAAGGGTTTTTGTTTTATTTTTTTCAACATTGATTGTTACCTACTAACCTGCTGTTGTTCAGGTTCACCTGGAACATGGAACTGTACAGCACAGGAGCAGGCCCTTCGGCCCACAATGTGTATGCTGAAAATGATGCCAAATTAAACTAAGCTCCTCTGCCTGCACGTGATCCACATTCCTCTGCCTCTGCAAATCCCCGTGCCTATGTCAAAGTCTCTTAGACGGCATAATCTTATCTGACTCTACCACCACCCCTGGCAGCATATTCAGGTACCCACCATTGTTTGTGTTTTTGTGTGTGTGAGCCTTGCCCTACACATCTCCTTGAAACTTGAAACTCTCACAAAGGTAGCTGATTGTTGCAGAAGTCAGAATCCAGTCCCAGGACATTTTGCTAAAATTGCTTTGAGGCGTGTCTTGGGCTCAATAGCTCCCTATATTTAAAGAAAATTATGAATAATTGTATCAGGAATTCCATAACAACTTCAGCAGCCCAGATATCACCTCAGCAGCTCCACATGCTGTGTTAAATGCAGCATGGGACCCTCCGGCCCAATGTGCCGATGTCAAACAAGATGCCTCATCTAAGCTCTTCCCCTTTGCCTCTATTTGACCCATATCCCTTGCAACCTTGCCTATTCATGGACCTGCACTAAGTATCTTTTAAATGTTGTGTGACATATTCCCACTGCGTGTTTGTGTGAGATGCAATGTGCCAATTAGTAACCAGGTCTAGGCCAGCACTGGACCAGGTAAAGTCACATTCGAAAGAGGGGAAAAGTTCTGACAAGTTCAAGAGCTGCTGCTGCTGTTAGCTTGCACTGGCTTTAATTTCCAGTGATGCATGAACAAAGCTCTATCAGCACATCATATAGTCCCCTCAAAAGTATTCTTCAAAGCCGAGTTCTCCCTGTCAAACTATGTGTGATGTTGCTGCATTGTGCTTGGTTCAGCATTTTGCACAGATTGCTCTGATTGGAAAACCAGACCAATTTGTAGGGTGGCAGGCTGTGCCTGTTTAATCAGCACACTGCCTGTCAGTTCTCACTCAAATACGGGGGGATCTTTTCCAAGGAGCTGTTAGTGTCACGATGAATGAGCTGCTCTGTGTTTTCACAATTAAGCGTTGAGCAATGGAAACACCAAATGCCACAACCTTTCTCCTGGATGATCAAGAGCGGGGAAAGGTCGGTCAGACTGCAAACATCTTCATCACATTTGGCTGAACTGCAAAGTTCAGTTACTTCAAACGGTTGACTTTAAGTGTGCCAGTTCTTTCAAGTTTTTGTTTTGGTGCTGCAGTGTTTTAGTTCTCCAAACGCTTTGCTCTTCTGCTGAGAATTCCTCTCTGCTCAAAATCCAAAGTGCTGGAGGAACTTGGTCAGGCAGCATTTGGAGGGAATGGACTGATTGGTATCGACTCTTCCTCGGTGATTGTAGTTGGAGGGAGTAAACCAGAAAAGAGAAGGGAGTAGGGAAGCATAGCAAGTGATAGGTGGGTATCACTATGATGACGGGGCTAGATAAGGGCGAAAAGAGTGAAATGTAAAGCCAGAGGGAGGGATATAGATGGAAGGGGATGGCAAAGGGGAAAATGTGGGGATGAAGGGGAAGTTTGGGATGGGGGGTGTGTAGAAAGGAGCATGGTGGCTAGGTTATAAGGGATAGGAATAGAATTAGGCCATTCGGCCCATCAAGTCTACTCTGCCATTCAAACATGGCTGATCTATCTCTCCCTCCTAAGCCCATTCTCCTGCCTTCATCACAGATTCACCACCCTCTGACTAAATAAATTTCTCCTCATCTCCTCCCCAAAAGAATGTCCTTTAATTCTGAGGCTACGATCTATAGTCCTAGACTCTCCCACTAGTGGAAACATCCTCTCTATATCCACTCTATCCAAGCCTTTCACTATTCTGTATGTTTCAATGAGGTCCCTTTCATTCTTCTAAACTCCAGCGAGTACAGGCCCAGTGCTGTCAAATGCTCATCATAGGTTAATCTACTCATTCCTGGGAGCATTCTTGTAAACCTCCTCTGGGCCCTCTCCAGAGGCAACACATCCTTCCTCTGATATAGTCCAGAAATTGCTCACAATATTCCAAATGTGGCCTCATCAGTGCCTTATGGAGCCTCAACATTAAATCCCTGTTTTTGTGTGCAATCCCTCTTGAGTTTGCTTTCTTTACTACTGATTCAACTTGCAGATTAATGTTTTGGGAATCCTTTACCAGCACTCCCAAGTCCCTTTGCAACTCCGATTTCTGGATTCTCACCCCATTTAGAAAATAGTCAATGTCTTTATTCCTACTACCAAAAGGAATAAAAGTGACTCCACACTTTGCTACACTATATTCCATCTGCCACTTCTCTGCCCACTTTCTCAACCTGTCCAAGACCTTGTGCAGAGACCCTGCTTTCTCTACACTGCCTGCTCCTGCAACTATTTTCGCATGATCTGCAAACTTTGCCACTTTGTAACAGAAGCCACAACTGCAACAACGGATGCAGTAGGTGAGGTGTGAAGAGGTGCAAGTGAACCTCTGTTTTTACCTGGATGGGCTGCTGGGGTCCCTGGGTGGGAATAAGAGAGGTATGGGCACAGGTGTTGCATCTCCTGCAGTTGCGGAGGAAAGTCTCTGGGGAGGAACTGAGGCAAAGTTGTGGAAGGGAGTAATTAGTGATGAAATGCTATTGCTCTGTGAGCCGGTATGATCTTGTAGGGCCGAATGGTTTTCTGTAACATATGGAAGTGAGACCTTCTTCACTTGTTGTCCAGTTCCCACATGATTCCTCTGGCTTTGGCTGGGTGGTGCAAGTCAGGTGCAGGAGAGAACTTCTGTAGCACCCACACCATTTTGTTCTCACTGCAAATACACTCTCT